>NW_027002468.1:0-6341 GCF_036934945.1 Oncorhynchus masou masou
GACCAGGGATTGACCATATAACCAGACAGTACTCTAAGTGTGATAGGACCAGGGATTGACCATATAACCAGACAGTACTCTAAGTGTGATAGGACCAGGGATTGACCATATAACCAGACAGTACTCTAAGTGTGATAGGGCCAGGGATTGACCATATAACTGGACAGTACTCTAAGTGTGATAAGACAAGGGATTGACCATATAACCAGACAGTACTCTAAGTGTGATAGGACCAGGGATTGACCATATAACCAGACAGTACTCTAAGTGTGATAGGGCCAGGGATTGACCATATAACTGGACAGTACTCTAAGTGTGATAAGACCAGGGATGGACCATATAACTTCCACTGATACATCTTTAGAACAATGTTCAGCCATGTTGGTAAAAATGTGATCGATACAAGTTGATGATGCGATAACCGGACCTATCAGTGAACGTTCTGGTTGGTGATGTCACAACTTGAGTCGTTTCTTTCTCATTGGACAGTTAAGCGTTAAATCAATATTCGTATCTCCCCAATTGATTTATCCTATTGTCATCAAATACCTTATCCAACATTTAGCAAATTTCATCAAGATATTTGACATCAGCACTGGGTGGCCTATAGCAGCAACCAACTAGTATAGGTTTCAAATGTGGTCAATGTCCTGTACCCATAGAGCCTCTAATCCATTCAACATTAAGTCCTAACGTTGTTTTGCTGGAATATGACTCTAATATGACTCTAATATAACTCTAATATAACTCTTATATTACTCTAATATGACTCTAATAAGACTCTAATATAACTCTAATATGACTCTAATATGACTCTAATATGACTCTAATATGACTTTAATTTGACTTTAATTTGACTCTAATATGACTCTAATATAACTCTAATATGACTCTAATATGACTCTAATTTGACTCTAATTTGACTCTAATATGACTCTAATTTGACTCTAATTTGACTCTAATATGACTCTAATATAACTCTCATATGACCCTAATATGACTCTAATATGACTCTAATTTGACTCTCATATAACTCTTTTATACTTGGAACGTGCAGCTTGCCTGCTCAAGGACCTTAATCTTGGTTACATGGTCACTGAGACACTGAACGCAAGATCTTGGACTCTGGAAATGTACACATGAAAGTTTGAATCCTGTAGTCCATTCTTGAATATCTGCCAATTAAAAAATTGTATGAAGTGGAAACCTTGTAACTAATGAACTGACTCGGATTCAACTGTACCGGGCAGATGGCAGACAGTGTGTATGGCGTTGTGTGGGCGAGAGGTTTGCTGATGTCAATGTTGTGAACAGAGTGCCCCATGGTGGCGGTGGGGTTCTGGTATGGGCAGGAAGGTATGGACAATGAACATCTCTGCAGCACTCCACCAATCAGGCCTTTATGGTAGGGTGGCTAGACGGAAGCCACTCCTCAGTAAAAGGCACATGACAGCCCACTTGGTGTTTGCCAAATGACACCAAAGGACTCTCAGACCATGAGAAACAAGATTCTCTGGTCTGATGAAACCAAGATTAAACTCTCTTTGGCCTGAATGCCAAGCTTCGCCTGAGGAGACCTGGCACCATCCCTATGGTGAAGATGGCAGTGGCAGCGGCTGGGGATGTTTTTCAGCTGCAGGGACTGGGAGACTAGTCAGGGTTAAGGAATGATGAACGGGAGCAAAAGTATCTAGCAGTCCAATGGACAAATATGGTTTTGGCGGATGCCAGAAGGACGCTTACCTGCCCAAATGTATAGTGCCAAATGTAAAGTTTGGTGGAGAAGGAATAATGGTTTGGGGCTGTTTTTCATGGTTTGGGCTAGGCCCCGTAGTTCCTGTGAAGGAAAACCTTTAATGCTACAGCGTACATTCTAGATGATTCTAAGCATCCAACTTTGTGACAACAGTTTGGGAAGGCCCTTTCGTTTTCAGCATAAACAATGCCCCAATGCACAAGCGAGGTCCAGAAATGATCTGGACCAAATCTATGGATTTCACATTACAGAAATGGTTTGTCGAGATCGGTGTGGAAGAACTTGACTGGCCTGCACAGAGCCCTGACCTCAACCCCCATCGAACACCTTTAGGATGAATTGGAACGCCGACTGCGAGCCAGGACTAATCACCCAACATCCGTGCCTGACCTCACTAATGCTCTTGTGGCTGAATGGAAGCAAGTTCCATGCAGCAATGTTCCAACTTCTAGTGGAAAGCCTTCTAGAAGAGTGGAGGCTGTTATAGAAGCAAGGGGCTAGCGACTAACCCATAATGCCCATGATTTTGGAATGAGATGTTCACATACTATTATGGTCATGTAGCGATCTGTGACCAGTAATGTTTCTGTTTGACTGTTTTTGAATAGTTTACTGATTTGGTGTGTAATCCGCTACATGTCACCGGATCTACTAACCACAGGTCCTGGCAACCATCATTACACACATCTGGTAACCATCAATTACATTACCTGGCAACCATCATTACATACACCTGGAAACCATTCATTACAGACACCTGGCAACAATCATTACACACACCTGGTAACCATCAATTACACTACCTGGCAACCATCATTACACACCTGGCAACCATCAATTACACTACCTGGCAACCATCATTACACATCTGGCAACCATCAATTACACTACCTGGCAACCATCATTACACACATCTGGCAACCATCAATTACATTACCTGGCAACCATCATTACACACACCTGGCAACCATCAATCACACCACCTGGCAACCATCATTACACACACCTGGTAACCATCAATTACACTACCTGGCAACCATCATTACACACACCTGGAAACCATTCATTACAATTACATTACACACACCTGGCAACCATCATTACACACACCTGGCAACCATCAATCACACCACCTGGCAACCATCATTACACACACCTGGCAACCATCAATCACACCACCTGGCAACCATCATTACACACACCTGGCAACCATCAATCACACTACCTGGCAACCATCATTACACACACCTGGCAACCATCAATCACACCACCTGGCAACCATCATTACACACACCTGGTAACCATCAATTACACTACCTGGCAACCATCATTACACACATCTGGCAACCATCAATTACACTACCTGGCAACCATCATTACACACACCTGGCAACCATCATTACACACATCTGGCAACCATCAATTACATTACTTGGCAACCATCATTACACACACCTGATAACCATCAATTACACTACCTGGCACCCATCATTACACACACCTGGTAACCATCAATTACACTACCTGGCAACCATCATTACATACACCTGGAAACCATTCATTACAGACACCTGTCAACCATCATTACACACACCTGGCAACCATCATTACACACACCTGGCAACCATCATTACTTACACCTGGCAACCATCATTACACACACCTGGCAAACATTATTACACACACCTGGCAACCATCATTACACACACCTGGCAACCATCAATCACACCACCTGGCAACCATCATTACACACATCTGGCAACCATCAATTACATTACCTGGCAACCATCATTACATACACCTGGAAACCATTCATTACAGACACCTGTCAACCATCATTACACACCTGGCAACCATCATTGCACACCTGGCAACCATCATTACTTACACCTGGCAACCATCATTACACACACCTGGCAAACATTATTACACACCTGGCAACCATCATTACACACCTGGCAACCATCATTGCACACACCTGGCAACCATCATTACTTACACCTGGCAACCATCATTAACACACCTGGGCAAACATTATTACACACACCTGGCAACCATCATTACTTACACACCTGGCAACCATCATTGGCAACCATCATTACACACACCTGGCAACCATCATTACCATCACTACACACACCTGGCAACCATCATTACCAACACCTGGCAATCATCACCAGTCATACCTGGACATCATTAGTACCCTCATTACTTACCCTTTATATAGCACTCTGTCTTGTCAGTCATCAGTTCTCTGTACACCTCCCTGTTCTCTGCATTACACCTACTTCCTGGACTCCCTGTTCTCTGCGTTACACCTACTTCCTGACTCCCCTGTTCTCTGCATTACACCTACTTCCTGACTCCCTGTTCTCTGCATTACACCTACTTCCTGGACTCCCTGTTCTCTCTCTGCATTACACCTGACTCCCTGTTCTCTGACTCCCTGTTCTCTGCGTTACACCTACTTCCTGACTCCCTGTTCTCTGCATTACACCTGCTTCGTGACTCCCCCCTGTTCTCTGCATTACACCTACTTCCTGACTCCCTGTTCTCTGCGTTACACCTACTTCCTGACTCCCTGTTCTCTGCATTACACCTACTTCCTGACTCCCTGTTCTCTGTATTACACCTACTTCCTGACTCCCTGTTCTCTGCATTACACCTACTTCCTGACTCCCTGTTCTCTGCATTACACCTACTTCCCTGACTCCCTGTTCTCTGCGTTACACCTACTTCCTGACTCCCTGTTCTCTGCATTACACACCTACTTCCTGACTCCTGTTCTCTGCATTACACCTACTTCCTGACTCCCTGTTCTCTGCATTACACCTACTTCCTGACTGTTCTCATTACACCTACTGTTCCTGACTGACTCCTGTTCTCTGCATTACACCTACTTCCTGACTCTGTTCTCTGCATTACACCTACTTCCTGACTCCCTGTTCTCTGCATTACACCTACTTCCTGACTCCCTGTTCTCTGCATTACACCTACTTCCTGACTCCCTGTTCTCTGCATTACACCTACTTCCCTGACTCCCTGTTCTCTGCGTTACACCTACTTCCTGACTCCCTGTTTCTCTGCGTTACACCTACTTCCTGACTCCCTGTTCTCTGCATTACACCTACTTCCTGACTCCCTGTTCTCTGCATTACACCTACTTCCTGACTCCCTGTTCTCTGCGTTACACCTACTCCCTGTTCCTGCGACTCCCTGTTCTCTGCATTACACCTACTTCCTGACTCCCTGCGTTGACTCCCCTGCTGTATTACACCTACTTCCAGACTCCCTGTTCCCTGCGTTACACCTACTTCCTGACTCCTCTGTTCTCTGTTCTCGTTACACCTACTTCCTGACTCCCTGTTCTCTGCGTTACACCTACTTCCTGGGACTCCCTGTTCTCTGCATTACACCTACTTCCTGACTCCCTGTTTCTCTACACCTACACCATTACACTACTCCTGACTCCCTGTTCTCTGCATTACACCTACTTCCCTGGACTCCCCCTGTTCTCTGCATTACACCTACTTCCTGACTCCTGTTCTCTGCGTTACACCTACTTCCTGACTCCCTGTTCTCTGCATTACACCTACTTCCTGACTCCCTGTTCTCTGCGTTACACCTACTTCCCTGACTCCCTGTTCTCTGCGTTACACCTACTTCCTGACTCCCTGTTCTCTGCATTACACCTACTTCCTGACTCCCTGTTCTCTGTATTACACCTACTTCCTGACTCCCTGTTCTCTGCATTACACCTACTTCCTGACTCCCTGTTCTCTGCATTACACCTACTTCCTGACTCCCTGTTCTCTGCGTTACACCTACTTCCTGACTCCCTGTTCTCTGCATTACACCTACTTCCTGACTCCCTGTTCTCTGTATTACACCTACTTCCTGACTCCCTGTTCTCTGCATTACACCTACTTCCTGACTCCCTCTGTTCTCTGCATTACACCTCCACTTCCTGACTCCCCCTGTTCTCTGCATTACACCTACTTCCTGACTCCCTGTTCTCTGCATTACACCTACTTCCTGACTCCCTGTTCTCTGCATTACACCTACTTCCTGACTCCCTGTTCTCTGCATTACACCTACTTCCTGGACTCCTGTTCTCTGCATTAAGCACCTACTTCCTGACTCCCTGTTCTCTGCATTACACCTACTTCCTGACTCCCTGTTCTCTGCATTACACCTACTTCCTGACTCCCTGTTCTCTGCATTACACCTACTTCCTGACTCCCTGTTCTCTGCATTACACCTACTTCCTGACTCCCTGTTCTCTGCATTACACCTACTTCCTGACTCCCTGTTCTCTGCATTACACCTACTTCCTGACTCCCTGTTCTCTGCATTACACCTACTTCCTGACTCCCTGTTCTCTGCATTACACCTACTTCCTGACTCCCTGTTCTCTGCATTACACCTACTTCCTGACTCCCTGTTCTCTGCATTACACCTACTTCCTGACTCCCTGTTCTCTGCATTACACCTACTTCCTGACTCCCTGTTCTCTGCATTACACCTACTTCCTGACTCCCTGTTCTCTGCATTACACCTACTTCCTGACTCCCTGTTCTCTGCA
>NW_027002469.1:0-50000 GCF_036934945.1 Oncorhynchus masou masou
ACACTGACAACTACAGCTGACCTGGTTAACCTGGTTAGGACCTGTTACACTGACAACTATACACTGCTAACCTGGTTAACCAGGCCTGTTACACTGACAACTATAGCCAACTTGGTTAACCAGGCCGGAATTGCTTTTCTGGTTGGCTAGCAAGTTTCACCATCCAATTATTTCAGATGTACAGGAGTCCAAGTTTCCCCTGGTGATACGTTGGCACGAGAATTATTAGAATATGGCCAATATTTGTACAATTATTGATTCTATCCATGCTGGGTTTTGAGGGCTAGCTGAGACATGAAACATGTGGGGAGGGCATCAGGCTTCATGCTGTCAACAATTTATTCGGCCTAATGCACAATTTGCCTAAATGGGTAATGGAAACACTTCAACAACTTAATTTTTATTCTACACTAAGTAACTATAGCTAAGCTGGTTAACTAGGTGTTTTCTCACTAAGCTGGCCCACCTTGCATAGAATCTCAAGCCTTCCACTCTTAAGTCTTCCAATAGTCCAGTATGTAGGCTACTGTTCAGAAGAGGTCATTACGCTACTTTTAAAATAATACTACATAAACTCAGCAGAGACGTCCTTTTATCAGGTACCTGCCTTTCAAAGATACTTAGTAAAAATACAAATAACTTCACAGATCTTTATTGTAAAGGGTTTAAACACTGTTTTCATTGCTTGTTCAATGAACCATAAACAATTAATGAACATGCACCTGTGGACCGGTCGTTATTAAGACACTAACAGCTTACAGACGGTAGGCAATTAAGGTCACAGTTATGAAAACTTAGGACACGAGAGGCCTTTCTACTGACTCTGAAAACACCAAAAGAAAGACGCCCAGGGTCCCTGCTCATCTGCGTGAACGTGCCTTAGGCATCCTGCAAGGAGGCATGAGGATAGCAGATGTGGCCAGGGAAATACATTGCAATGTCTGTACTGTCAGACGCCTAAGACGGCGATACAGGGAGACAGGACGGACAGCTGATCATCCTCGCAGTGGCAGACCACGTGTAACAACACCTGCACAGGATCGGTACATCCGAACATCACACCTGCGGGACAGGTACAGGATGGCAACAGCAACTGCCTGAGTTATACCAGGAACGCACAATCCCGCCATCAGTGCTCTGACTGTCCGCAATAGGCTGAGAGGGCTGGACTGAGGGCTTGTAGGCCTGTTGTAAGGCAGGTCCTCACCAGACATCACCGGCAACAACGCGTCGTCTATGGGCACAAACCCACCGTCGCTGGACCAGACAGCAACAGTGTCTGTTACACCAGGGGTGATGGTCAGATTTGCGTTTATTGTCAAAGGAATGTACTCTGGACCCGGATCGATTTGGAGGTGGAGGGTCCGTCATGGTCTGGGGCGTTGTGTCACAGCAACATCGGACTGAGATTGTTGTCATTGCAGGCAATCACAACGCAGTGCACAGGAAGACATCCTCCTCCCTCATGTGGTACCCTTCCTGCAGGCTCATCCTGACATGACCCTCCAGCATGACAATGCCACCAGCCATACTGATCGTTCTGTGTGTGATTTCCTGCAAGACAGAAATGTCAGTGTTCTGCCGTGGCCAGCAAAGAGCCCGGATCGCAATCCCATTGAGCATGTCTGGGGACCTGTTGGATCGGAGGTTGAGGGCTAGGGACATTCCCCCCAGAAATGTCCGGGAACTTGCAGGTGCCTTGGTGGAAGAGTGCGGTAATATCTCACAGCAATAACTGGCAAATCTGGTGCAGTCCATGAGGAGGAGATGCACTGCAGTGCTTAATGCAGCTGGTGGCCACACCAGATACCCCCCCACCCCCCTGACACATTATTCAATTTGACCTCAGTTGTTGAATCCCCCAGTTACCTGGTGTTGGGAACGAGTGTATTACTGTTAAGTGTATTATGTTGTGTTATTACTACGTTATAAAGTGTTTACCTTGTGTTGGGGAAGGCGCACTGGAACCGTACTCCTGGACATGCATACCGAAGAAACACACGTCCACACCGTCAATCTCCTCAAATGCAAAAAGTGCTTTGGTTCTGTAAGGGAAGGTCTCCTGCATTTCACCCGAGTCCACAAACCTGGGGAGACAAACACAGTTAATCAATTAATTAGTGAAATAACATTTATATAGTGCTTTTACTAGTAAGGGAGAAATCTCCACATCCACAACCACATGGAACGTCACTCATCATTAACGGTGTAGACGCCTTCTGCCACAGAATCTCTCAGCACTATCAAGAACACTACCGCGCCATCGCTTCCAACCAAGGTGCATGAACAAAGGAGCGAAACTGAAGATGAAAAACATATTGGAGCAACTCTTGGAAGACAACTTTATTAGAATAATCCTCAATGAACAGCTTTCTCAACATGTTCAATAAACTGGTTTAAAAGTATTGATAAGGGGCCATTTCACTGTTGGAGCAGCTGCAGTCCTTCCTTACCTAGATTTCATGCCAGGTTTGATTTCAACATTTTTGTCGGAGCTAGCCACCACCCGTACAAACACCTCCCGGCCTCAGGGTGGTTCTGCCTCTTCAAGTACTTATTCACCCGGTCCTCGATGTACATGCCCAACCTCGTCTGTCTGTAGCCCTGCGAGACAGATACCATCAAATACTTCAGTTGTCCTACAGGTTATACAGATCGGACCACTCGGATCGCCACAATTATTCAACACAATCTCAAACTTACTTTTTGCAGCGAACTTGTTCTCTTTCCTCGTCTTGCCGGACTTCTTCAGACAGATGTCGCAAAATGAAGCTGAGGGAAAGTGGAAGTGTCAAATCGGCAGTCAGAAACAGTGATCAGGAGACACACGGGGCCGTTCGTCTGTTCAGGGTACATGAGGCTTACCCCGATGGCCAGATGACATCATAATGCAGCACACAGATCTGGTGCATCTTCCGTCCACAGTCTTTACATTCAACAAACCTGTGTGAGGAGAGAGAAGGCTGGTCAGAGAAGGTACACCAACACCTCGGTCTCCAAGAAGAGACTTGCTTGTTCACAGATACTGCAGTGGGCAATAGATACAACAGTTGACTGACATATGGGCGTGAGACAAAATACTAATGCGTTGAATAACTATGTACAAGAGTTTGGGGTCAATTCAGGAAGTGACTTCAATTCATTAAAATTTGCAGTTGAAATGGAATTGACCCCGAACCTTGGTAAATGTCAGTGACTGATAGTAATGAATCTAGTTACGTAAAATATCAGTTAGAATTGTCACCTAATTCAAAACACTTTTGCAGCCACCATTGCCCATGTACTTGGGGCGGTCATCTCACGCTCCGTGATCGAATGGAAAAAGCGAGGGACAGGTGCAAGAGACAAGGCTCATACACTATTCACCATCAATGGTTATTCATTTTCATTTCTTTTTTTGACAGATCTCTCAGCTCAGGACAATACTTACATCCTCCGGTATTTTAAATGCAGTGTATCCACTTGTGTGGCTGATTAGTGTTTTTAAATGGTACAAATAAAGCCAGTACTGTGGTGCATACTGTGATGCATACTGTACATACTGTGGTGCATACTGTACATACTGTGATGCATACTGTGATGCATACTGTACATACTGTGATGCATACTGTGATGCATACTGTGATGCATACTGTGATGCATACTGTACATACTGTGATGCATACTGTACATACTGTGATGCATACTGTACATACTGTGATGCATACTGTACATACTGTGATGCATACTGTACAGATTGTGGTACATACTGTGATGCATACTGTACATACTGTGGTGCATACTGTGGTGCATACTGTACATACTGTACATTGTGGTGCATACTGTGATGCATACTGTGGTGCATACTGTACAGATTGTGGTGCATACATACTGTGATGCATACTGTACAGATTGATGCATACTGTACATACTGTGATGCATACTGTACAGATTGTGGCATACATACTGTGATGCATACTGTACATATTGTGGTACATACTGTGGTGCATACTGTGGTGCATACTGTACATATTGTGGTACATACTGTGATGATACTGTGGTGCATACTGTACAGATTGTGGTACATACTGTGATGCATACTGTGATGCATACTGTACAGATTGTGGTACATATGCATGTGATGCATACTGTATACTGTGATGCATACTGTACAGATTGTGGTACATACTGTGATGCATACTGTGGTGCATACTGTGATGCATACTGTACAGATTGTGGTACATACTGTGATGCATACTGTACAGATTGTGGTACATACTGTGATGCATACTGTACAGATTGTGGTACATACTGTGATGCATACTGTGATGCATACTGTACAGATTGTGGTACATACTGTGATGCATGCTGTGATGTGGTACATACTGTTGTGGTACATACTGTGATGCATACTGTGGTGCATTCTGTACATATTGTGGTACATACTGTATGCATACTGTGGTGCATACTGTACAGATTGTGGTGCATACTGTACATACTGTGATGCATACTGTGGTGCATACTGTGATGCATACTGTACAGATTGTGGTACATACTGTGATGCATACTGTGATGCATACTGTGATGCATACTGTGATGCATACTGTGATGTGGTACATGCTGTGATGCATACTGTACAGATTGTGGTACATACTGTGATGCATACTGTGATGCATACTGTACAGATTGTGGTACATACTGTGATGCATACTGTGATGCATACTGTGATGCATACTGTACAGATTGTGGTACATGATGTGATGCATGCTGTGATGCATGCTGTGATGCATGCTGTGATGCATGCAGATGTGGTACTACTGTGATGCATACTGTGATGCATACTGTGATGCATACTGTACAGATTGTGGTACACGATGTGATGCATGCTGTGATGCATGCATGCTGTGATGCATGCTGTGATGCATGCTGTGATGCATGCTGTGATGCATGCTGGCTCATCGGCAACGAATTTAGAAGCTTTAAAGCAGAATGAAAAGTGCTAAAAACCCAATCAAATGTAAACAGTTTGAGACGGTAAGGTTCACCAATACTCACGGTTCTGGATCCAACATGTCATTTTTCTTCTTTTCAAACTGGTCTTTAGATATCATACTGGAGGACAGAGGGACCACGGATGACCAGTTAGAATCAGTTGTGATACTCCACAGCCAACGCCCCAAACACGCAGCCCACTCATATGAATACAGATTCCCTTTGTTCATAAGCTTGGACTATAATTAGCTAAGCCTACCACTTCTGGACCAGTATTTATAATCATGGACGAAGGAGATCCACTAAGGAAAGATGGAATCAGTGGAGACATAAGGGCGGTTACTTCCACTAACAAAATATTCACTTAGTCATGTATTGGGGCGGCAGGGTAGTCTAGTGGTTAGAGCGTTGGACTAGTAACCGAAAGGTTGCAAGTTCATATCCCCCGAGCTGACGAGGTACAAATCTGCCGTTCTGCCCCTGAACAGGCAGTTAACCCACTGTTCCTAGGCCGTCATTGAAAATAAGAATTTGTTCTGAACTGACTTGCCTAGTAAAATAATTAAAAAATAAATTGATGAAAATTCAAGTTAAGTGAATGTTAGGATTCTCTCCAGAATATGGTAAAAAATCTAAAAACTACGGAACTAATCCAAATCAAACAGAGCATTGTTTCCCAGTGTTTTTTCAATGTATTGACATGACAACGTTATTCCACCACGAACTTACGTCTGTGGCTGTGCCGGGTCGTCTCCCAGGGTGACGCTATTGCCCTGGATCTCGTTGAAGCACTTCTCACAGAAGTGATACCTGTCGGCAACAAGGCCATATTTGGGTGAGCTAGAGCGGGGCACACGTAGCAGAAGCACAGGGAAAGTTGGCAAGCCGGGCACACGTGTGGCAGAATGGGTGGCGGAAATGGTTGGCAGAATGGCACAACGGGTGGCAGAATGGCAAAGCATAACACAGACAGAGGACAGAGACAAGAGGACAGAAAGACAGAGGACAGAGACAAGAGGACAGAAAGACAGAGGACAGAGACAAGAGGACAGAGACAAGAGGGCAGAAAGACAGAGGACAGAAAGACAGAGGACAGAGACAAGAGGACAGAAAGACAGAGGACAGAGACAAGAGGACAGGGCAGAGTGAAGGTAGAACACAGGTTAGTCACCATGAGAATGGTCATGACAGTCATTCACACATCTTCTCATACAAGCATACTGAAATGACACAGGAACGCTAACCATGTTGATGGGAGGAGCATGAATGTTAATATAAGAAAAGTAAATCATTAGTACATTTGAATATCCATACTACTAAGTATAACCACTTGGCTGAACTACTAAGTTCCACTACTTCTCCACGTAAAGCTTTATTAATGAGCAGGCATATGATATGATTGATATGATCATGTCAGTTGGGAGACTGTTGGAGTGACTGCCAGCCCTGGTGATGTAGGGGAGAGAGGGGTGCACCCAGAACACACAGACATATGGATCAACTCTGCTTGTCTTTGGAACTTTTCATAACAATTTGTTGAAATTACTTTTAAAAATGTGGGTAAAAAACTAGTGTAAAATGCATCAATGTGCTTCCAGAAGGTATAGAGTAGTAGCCCTAACGAGCTTCACTGCGCTGAGTTTAGATGAACTCAACTACATGCAACTGCAATGCATCCGAATGGATGCAATATTTGGAGCTGCTGAAGTGCAATGGCAATTTGTGAACAGCAGGGGGAGCAGTGGTGCTGATATTGCAGCACATCGGGCTTGAAGGAAACCTGAAGATCCTGTCAATGTAGGCTACACTCCTTTTAACATGTAACCCTTCCAGTATCTAGTACGCACCATCCCTCTGGTGAAATACCATCTTAGAATACGCATCATAATTATTCATTGTTTCTCATGTCCCTGAACTAACATTACAATGTACTGTGAGAGCACAATCCTATCCCCCTTCTCTCTCCATCTCCCCCTTTCCTTCACCTGCCCTGCCTACTTACAACCCCCCCTCCCCCACCCGGAGTGTGGACTTACCTGTTCTGGTAGCTGAAGTAGGTTCCGTCTCTGGAGATGGTGCACAGCTGCTTGCCATAGCAGCAGAGGGTCTGGGGTGAGAACTCAAACTGTGGAGGCACACAGGGAGAAAGGGTGAGTGAATCCACTTCTACACAGTCTAGCATTCAGCCAGGTCAGTCCTGTCCACAGATTCTCCCAAATTAAAACCTAGTGTTCCTCTGAAAGTTCCCCTTTCACTGGTACGTAATAGTCTCAGGCTTACATCCCAAAGGGCACTCTATTCCTTATGTAGTATACTATTTTTTTTTTACCAGGGCCCATGGGGCATAGTGCACTACGTAGGGAATAGAGTGCCATTTGGGAAGCACACTCAGTGTCACAAGTACAACAGGAAGTCAAAAGGCTCATCATGTTAAGTCAAGTGTTTCAATCTTTGTAAGGACCATCTAGCCATGGGGTCATACAGGTGGCTGTCTGTCACACAGTAAACACAGCAGCACATGGTTATGCATGTCTGGAGGGGTTAGTTAGGGATGTTTCTTGTCGTGTCATTTCAGACTTAAATAGCCATCACTAACCGACTTCCACCCGGTCACTCAACCCTGCACCTTAGAGGCTGCTGCCCTATATACATAGACTTGGAATCACTGGCCACTTTAATAATGGAACACTAGTCACTTCAATCAAGTTCAAATAATGATTACATACATATGAGAGGAGAAAAGCAGTATGTACTGTATTCTATTCTACTGGATTTAGTCAATGGCACTCCAACATTGCTCTAATATTCATATATTTCTTAATTCCATTATTTTACTTTAAGATTGTGTGTATAGTTAGATACTACTGCATTGTTGGCGCTAGGAACACAAGCATCCGCTAAATATGTGTATGTGACCAGTAAAACTCGATAAGAATGGCAGGGCATTGTATCCTCTTAAATGACAGAACAGTGCATTCGTAAAATATTCAGACCCTTTGACTTTACCCACATTGTTATGTTACAGTCTTATTCTAAAATAGATAGTTGTTCCCCCTCATCAATCGACACACACTACCCCATAACGACAAAGCAAAAACAGGTTCAGACATTCTTGCAAAAAAATATCACATTTACAAAAATATTCAGACCCTTTACTTTGTAGAAGCACCTGTGGCAGCGATTACAGCCTTCAGTCTTAGTTGACGCTACAAGCTTGGCACACCTATATTTGCGAGTTTCTCCCATTCTTCTCTGCAGATCCTCTCAAGCTCTGTCAGGTTGGATGGGGTGCGTCGCTGCACAGCTATTTTCAGGTCTCTGCAGAGATGTTCAATCAGGTTGAAATCCGGGCTCTGGCTGGGCCACTCAAGGACATTCTGAGACTTGTCCTGAAGCCACTCCTGCGTGGTCTTGGCTGTGTGCTTAAGGTCATTGTCCTGTTGGAACCCCACTCTGAGGTCCTGAGCTCTCTGGAACAGGTTTTCATCAAGGATCTCTCTGTACTTTGCTCCGTACATCTTTGCCTCGATCCTGACAAGTCTCCCAGTCCCTGCCGCTGAAAAAAAAAAAAAAACTCCCACTGCATGATGCAGCCACCACCATGCTTCACTGTAGGGATGGTGCCAGGTTTCCTCCAGATGTGACACTTGGCATTCAGGCCAAAGAGTTCAATCTTAGTTTCATCGGACCATTCAATCTTGCTTTCATCAGACCAAAGAATCTTGCTTCTCATGGTCTGGGAGGCCTTTTGGCCAACTCCGAGCGTGCTGTCGTGCTTTTTTCTGAGGAGTGGCTTCCGTTTGGCCACTCTACAATAAAGGCCTGATTGGTGGAGTGCTGCAGAGATTGTTGCCCTTCTGGAAGGTTCTGTCCGGGGGTATCGTCGGACGGGCCCACATTGTTTCCCGACCCCTCCAGTCTCAGCCTCCAGTATTTATGCTGCATTAGGTTGTGTCGGGGGGCTAGGGTCAGTCTTATGTCTGGAGTATTTCTCCTCTCTGAGCCCTAGGACCATGCCTCAGGACTACCTGGCATCAGGTAGTCCTTGCTGCTGCTCCAGTTTCAACTGTGCTGCCTGCGGCTATGGAACCCTGATCTGTTCACCGGAAGTGCTACCTTGTCCCGGACCTGCTGTTTTCAACTCTCTAGAGACAGCAGATACTCTGAATGATCGGCTATGAAAAACCAACTGACATTTACTCCTGAGGTGCTGACCTGTTGCATCGTCTACAACCACTGTGATTACTATTATTTGACCCTGCTGGTCATCTATGAACATTTGAACATCTTGGCCATGTTCTGTTATAATCTACCCCCGGCCCAGCCAGAAGAGGACTGGTCACCCCACATAGCCTGGTTCCTCTCTAGGTTTCTTCCTAGGTTCTAGCCTTTCCAGGGAGTTTTTCCTAGCCACCGTGCTTCTACACCTGCATTGCTTGCTGTTTGGGGTTTTAGGTTGGGTTTCTGTACAGCACGTTGTGACATCAGCTGATGTAAGAAGGGCTTTCTTCTGGCTAATTATTATTATTTTGAATTTAATAAATTAATTGATTCTCCAATATCCAGAGGAACTGTCAGAGTGACCATCGGGTTCTTGGTTACGTCCCTCAAAGGCCCTTCTTCCCCGATTGCTCAGTTTGGCTGAGCGGCCAGCTCTAGGAAGAGTCTTGGTGGTTCCAAACTTCTTCCATTTAAGAATGATGGAGGCCACTGAATTGTTTTGGTACCCTTCCCCAGATTTGTGCCTCGACACAATCCTGTCTCAGAGCTCTACGGACAATTCCTTCGACCTTATGGCTTGGTTTTTGCTCTGACATGCACTGTCAACTGTGGGACCTTATATATGCCTTTCTAAATCATGTCCAATCAATTGAATTTACCACAGGTGGACTCCAATCAAGTTGTAGAAACATCTCAAATGTGGAAAAGGGGTCTGAAAACTTTCCGAATGCACTGTGGGTCATCAGCAGAAATGTGCCATGGTTTCCCACCTTGAGGGTGTCAATAGCCCAAACCTGGCTAACAAGCCCGTATATCAAGGGACACAAGTTCTTCCTATTTAGGTAACTCCTGGCCCTCACGATAACCTACAGTTAGAGCTGAGAGTTTCTCCTGGCCCTAACGGTAACCTACAGTTAGAGCTGAGAGTTTCTCCTGGCCCTCACAATAACCTACAGTTAGAGCTGAGAGTTTCTCCTGGCCCTAACGATAACCTACAGTTAGAGCTGAGAGTTTCTCCTGGCCCTCACGGTAACCTACAATTCGAGCTGAGAGTTTCTCCTGGCCCTAACGATAACCCACAATTCGAGCTGAGAGTTTCTCCTGGCCCTAACGATAAACTACAATTCGAGCTGAGAGTTTCTCCTGGCCCTAACGATAAACTACAATTAGAGCTGAGAGTTTCTCCTGGCCCTAACGATAACCTACAATTAGAGCTGAGAGTTTCTCCAGATCACAAAACTTGTAGTCTCCCTTCCACCTTCCCTCCATCTCTTCCTCCACTCCCTCAGTCTCGCCTTCCTGCCACAGCAGTAGCCCAGGCTGACCATGACAGGGTCTTTCTCCAGCTCAAACACCACTAACCTCCCACTCTACTCCTTCCCTTTCCTCCACTAACATCTCTCCACCCATCATCCACCTTCCTGCCACAGCAGTAGCCCAGGCTGACCATGACAGGGTCATCTCCAGCTCAAACACCACTAACCTCCCGCTCTACTCCTTCCCTTTCCTCCACTAACATCTCTCCATCTCTCCTCCCATCATCTCACCTTCCTGCCACAGCAGTAGCCCAGGCTGACCATGACGGGGTCTATCTCCAGCTCAAACACCTCGGCCAGCTTGGAGCAGTACTTGTAGACGCGGGACGTCTTGCGGTTGTAGATCCAGGCGTTGTTGAACATGACCCAGATGTCTTCCACATACTGCCAGGGTTCCTGGTACTGACCCGTGTCCAGCTTACGCTTTATAGTGGACAGGTCCATAGGTTTCTTCACTATGTCAAAGTAGTCCTGAAGGGGGGGGGGGGGATGGTAAGAAGAGAGTTAAGTGGTACCGAGTTGAGAGTGCCTTATCATTCGCTATCAAGCTTCAGGACAATCAATGAAATGTGGCTGAGAGGGAGAGCTTCACTGATATTGTGAGAGCTTCACTGATAGCTCTGACCAGAATGATATGGACATGGTTATGAGAGAGATCCTTAATCCTTATTGAGCCTCGGCTGTATCTATGAAATCTGTATAGAACGGAGTAACGAGTTCATTTGTCATTTGTTTTCGTATCAATACATGACTAGGCATAACCAATCAAGAGAGAGACTCTCAGGGTGTACGACTATCTAAGTGTATGTACATGAGTATGTGTGTACTCACGGGGATGCCCAGCAGCATGGGGTCGACAGGCTGTCTGAAGGGCAGAGACTCTGGGTCCTGTCTGTAGAGGGCCTCTAGTGTGGGCATCAGGGCCTGGCGCAGCTCCTCTGGCTTAAAGACTGCAGTAAGGACAGAGCGGTCAGGGCTCTATTCAAATGAATTCTGTACAACATCATAGAAATCTATCATGAAGAAGAAAAAGTATAATCTGTCATGTGGAAAAGGGACATCGTGAAGACTTCTATTTCTATCTGACATTCAGAACGCGTCAGTGTCTTCACAGGGTCAGTTATCATGGTCAAGTCATATTGACAGAGTTCTTGTGAAGATGGGGAGAGAGGTATGTGTTGTAAAAAGGATGCTCTGTGTTTTTGACACAAAGGTCAACTGTCCTAGTTGTTCAGGCTCTGGTCTCATCTTGATTACTGTCCGGTAGTACGGTCCAGTGCAGCAAAGAAAGACCTGACAAAGCTGCAGCTGGCTCAGAGCAGCTTACACAGAACAAATATCAACAACATGCATGATAGTCTCATGTTTCAGGAGAAATGTACTAATTATCTTCTAGTCTTTTTAAGAAACGTGTTGAAAATGCCTAACCACTAGTATAATCTATTGCATACACTACAAAACAGACATACCACCATGGGTTTCTTCACAGCACCCAAACCAAAAACAGATTGAATGCATCGCTCAGTTATGCATAGAGCCATCTCATAGAGGAATGCTCTGCCAGAGGTTACTCTTAGCTTTACAAACATAACATATTGAATCACAGCACCTCTCCTCTAAAGAGCTCATTTAAGTGGATATAAGAATATAGTGTTTAAATAGTATGTGTTGTCTCTTGGCATCTTTCCAATATCAAACTCTTATTTTTGTAATTCCTTCGGTTGTTCTAGTCTATTACGGTTCTGTATTTTGTCATGTATTTGTACGTTTCACGTGGACCCCAGGAAGAGGAGATGCTGCATTTGAAGTAGCGGCAGGGTAGCCTAGTGGTTAGAGCATTGGACTAGTAACTGAAAGGTTGCAAGTTCAAATCCCCGAGCTGACAAGGTACAAATCTGTTGTTCTGCCCCTGAACAGGCAGTTAACCCATTGTTCCTAGGCCGTCATTGAAAATAAGAATTTGTTCTTAACTGACTTCCCTAGTAAAATAAAGGTAAAATAAATAAATAAAGCTAATGGGGATCCTAATAAACTAAACAGGGTAAAGGTGAGGACTGACAGAACTGAGGAAAGAGCTGCAATAAGATAGGACCAACTGAGGAAAAACTACTAGTCATTGGATAAACTACTGGCCCCGGCTAGTTTTATAGAAACCAGGTCCTCACTTTTTTTGCGGTTCTGGGTGGGGGAGGTGGACGCTGAAGTGCCGTTGACCCCGCCCTCCTCCTCCTCTTTGGGTTCATTCTTAATCTCCGGCTTCTTCTCCTCCTTTGTCTCCATTGGCTCCTGCTTAGGTTCCGCCCCGTCTGGCTCCTCCTCGTTGACCGTGAGGGGTTTGGTGTCTTTTTGGTCTTCGTCCTGCTATGGGGCACAGCTACATTTAGAGGGTGCACTTAGATAATTCTGTAGGTCACTACGTTTTGAAAGATGGAGGGCAACATGGCCACTGTACCAGATAACAAGATGAGTTGATATGAATTTTCATATTCCCATCCAAGAGCACTTGCATTCATAATGTACATATAAATAGAAAGCTCTGGTTGATCAAGTGTCTTGTAGTCAATATTGATCCTCACCTCCATTTTGAAATCGCTGGGCTGCTTTTTCCCCGAGCCACAGTCGTCGTCCTCATCGTCCTCCTCCTCTTTGAGCTCGGCTTTGTGCTCCGTTTGGGCATTGTCTGGTGGGGCCTGTTGGGAATGGACCTCTGCCACCGAGCCTGGGGTGGGCATGCGGTTATCTATACTGGCTGGCGCCTGGGACAGCTAGAGGGGAAACATTTGAGAATAACCCTTCAAAGCAAAGGCTGGGTGCTGGCTGTTGACTGGCACAACAACAAGTCATTAAGAGCTGGCATGTGAAACACCATATTGTTAATCAAGCTTTAGTATCACTCCAATCATGCTGTTCCTTCAAGAGACCTTTTAAATGTGGAAAAGCTGCATGACAGTATCAAAGGCTGCTTTAAAAAGAGCATCTATTTATTTCCTGACTACATGACCTAAGCAGGAAATACTGGGCCCAAGTGAAAGAATATAACTAGCCATGAGTTATGCTCGTCAGTTCACCAGGTCAGGATAACTCCCTATAAGAGTGTTGTGGATCCTAAGCAGGTATTTTACCGGTGTGCTGGGGGGCTGCACTGAGCTGGGCTGCGTCTGGCTGGGGGTCCCCGGTTGCTGATGCTGCAGGGGCGTGAGCGGCTGGGAGGGGGCAGCAGGGGACTGCATGCCCAGGGTCGAGGGGGGTCGGGCGGGGAGGCTGCCGCTGGGGACATGAGTGGGGGTGGAGGACGGTGAAGGCTGAGCCTGGGGAGGTGGGTGGGAGTGGGGGTGCTGGAGCTGCTGCAGGTTAGCCGAGGCGTTGGGTGGAGGGGTGCCGCGGGGCAGGGGGGGCTGGGATACAGAAGTTACAGTTAGAGCTCCATCTACTATTACATATTCACAGAGTTACAAACCCACCCACTCAGACAAGTACATATTCTAACACTACACTTATATTGACAACCATGAACACATACAACGCAGCTTCTTCACATATGATCAAACCAACAGCAGAGATTATCAATGCAACAGATCACAAGCCCCATCTGTGTGAGTGTCTCCCTCCTCACCTGAGTGACAGCTGCCTGTGCTTGCGGCTGGCCGAGGGAGCCCAGGTTGTTCATAATCATTCCCCCGCCAGGGGCAGTGTTGGGAGAGAATTGGCTCTGGGGCATGAACTGGCTCTGATTGGCTGTCTGTCCCACCATGCTGTTGGCGTGCTGTCCCATCATGCCTTGCACCTGGGGCATCCTGGATGGGGACATGCCCATCTGGGGAAAGGAGAAGAAAAAACAGACACGTTATAGAGAGGAAACCTCTATCTTGCATTGAGACCTTGCCAAGAATAACTATGCATCTAAATGAGATCAGAACTGGGTTCAAATACTATTTCAAATTAATTATTTGTTAAACTTCAGCTGTGCTTAATTCAGGTTGCCGGGTGAAATGGAACCAATGGAAAAGTCACAAAAGTGCAAACCCCACCAACCTGTTACTCCAGACGGTCTAAAGGAAATGCTCAAAGGTTTTTTTAAAGATGTAGAAAAGTATTTAAACCCAGGTCTGAATGGGATACAATAACACACACACCACCAAGACAATACTCTGGGGCGTAATAAACTAACAGTGTGCTGATTAAAAACCAGAAGGCAAAGAGGCAACAACTAGAAGTAGATAAACATTCAACAGTAAAAACCATAAACGGTAAAACTCCAACTCATTTAAGACATATACAATGCTCAACCACTTTCCCAGTAGAAACAAGGAGGCAACAGGGTACATTTATTTTTGACAGCAGCACTTTTCATTTGAATAAAACCTTCCATACATATTTGCCCATTGTCTATGTGCTCAGAAAGTGACATTTTCGACCTGAATGCCAAAACATTTAAGAGATAAAGTTGCTCAAAGTTCACCTATTTTGCATAGCCCAACATACAAGCATTTCACAACACCAGCAATAACATCTGCTAAATATTTGATTTGACGAGACATCCATGTCTTCATCACTGGAAAAGATGAAGGGATCAGAGTGATGATATTTAAAAGCATACCAAACTATTTATAATAAAAAAACTGTATAATATATTTTCTTAAACATTAAAACGTCAATTACCTAAAAACTCTTAAATTCAGATTTTTCTCTCTCTCATATTCACATGTACCTTAGACCTTATTTTACATTATCTGAGGGTTTTGTGTTGTGCCTGCCATCGGTTGAAACATGCTCTTGAATACAGGGTGGTTGTTATGGCAGATAAATGTACTAAAATGGGAACCAAATGGAAATGTCAAAAATGGTACCACAAAGACGGTGAGAGGTCCACATGTCAGAGAATGTTGACCTAAATGGGAATATGTTGTTTTAAAGTGTTCTTGTCAATCTTCCATAGGAAACCTACTGAAATCATAGAAATACAGATAATATAATATACATGAACATCTCAGTTGACATTCGCCGCTGCGTGGACCAGACCCAATCTTTGTGGTAGTAATTAGAAGTTAAAATGTCAATTACATTTAAATTTCAAATGGTGTTCCAGCTAAAATGCAGTGGTCTCAAGGGATAGGTCCATTCTATTCATTATGTTGATATGATTGAAATGACACCCACCCTGTATTCAAGGCCATGTCAAGGCAAGGGCTGATTTCAAGGTTTTACTGCTAACCTACAAAGCATTACATGGGCTTGCTCCTACCTATCTCTCTGATTTGGTCCTGCCGTACATACCTACACGTATGCTACCGTCACAAGACGCAGGCCTCCTAATTGTCCCTAGAATTTCTAAGCAAACAGCTGGAGGCAGGGCTTTCTCCTATAGAGCTCAATTTTTATGGAACGGTCTGCCCACCCATGTGAGAGACGCAAACTCGGTCTCAACCTTTAAGTCTTTACTGAAGACTCATCTCTTCAGTGGGTCATATGATTGAGTGTAGTCTGGCCCAGGAGTGTGAAGGTGAACGGAAAGGCTCTGGAGCAACGAACCACCCTTGCTGTCTCTGCCTGGCCGGTTCCCCTCTTTCCACTGGGATTCTCTAACCCTATTACAGGGGCTGAGTCACTGGCTTACTCGGGCTCTTTCATACAGTCTCGAGGAGGGGTGCGTCACTGATGTGATCTTCCTGTCTGGGTTGGCATCCCCCATTGGGTTGTGCCGTGGCGGAGATCTTTGTGGGCTATACTCGGCCTTGTCTCAGGATGGTAAGTTGGTGGATGAAGATATCCCTCTAGTGGTGTGGGGACTGTGCTTTGGCAAAGTGGGTGGGGTTATATCCTTCCTGTTTGGCCATGTCCGGGGGTATCATTGGATGGGGCCACAGTGTCTCCTGACCCCTCCCGTCTCAGCCTCCAGTATTTATGCTGCAGTAGTTTGTGTCGGGGGATAGGGTCAGTTTGTTATATCTGGAGTACTTTTCCTGTCCTATCCGGTGTCCTGTGTGAATTTAAGTATGCTCTCTCTAATTCTCTTTCTTTCTCTCTCTCTTGGAGGACCTGAGCCCTAGGACCATGCCTCAGGACTACCTGGCATGATGACTCCTTGCTGTCCCCAGTCCACCGAGCCGTGCTGCTGCTCCAGTTTCAACTGTTCTACCTGTGATTGTTATTATTTGACCATGCTGGTCATTTATGAACATTTGAACATCTTGGCCATGTTCTGTTATAATCTCCATCCGGCACAGCCAGAAGAGGACTGGCCACCCCACATAGCCTGGTTCCTCTCTAGGTTTTCGGCCTTTCTCGGGAGTTTTTCCTAGCCACCGTGCTTCTACACCTGCATTGCTTGCTGTTTGGGATTTTAGGCTGGGTTTCTGTACAGCACTTTGAGATATCAGCTGATGTACGAAGGGCTATATAAATACATTTGATTTGATGTTGTGTCTCAACCGATGGAGGCACAACACAAAAACCTCATGTGATGTAAAGTAGTGTCGAAGCGACAACACGGACAGCAATATTCAAACCTTGTTGCAGATTTTTTAAGCAGATTCAAGTCAGGACAGACTACACCACTCACAAACCCTCTTGGAATGCCATTTTGGTGAGTCTTTTGCATAAAAATCTGTGTAATTGTCCCGCAGAAAACAAAACCTTATCCCAGGGTTTTCAGAGGATTGAGGTGAGTTATGTAACTTTTTAACTGGTCTTTGCTCCTTCCATATTTATTTTCACTGCTGATAATAACCATTACCCATACAAGTATGCTGACACCACAATACTTGAACGCACAAAGGGATCAACAACATTGGATTCACTCCATATTACTGGCCTGTATGACAAAGTGAGAAGAAGCCTGTGTTAAATCCATTCCTAATCATCCATTCTGTAAATAATATTGCAAGACAACACTTTTAACCTAAATTAAAAACTACAGGGTTGGGTCAAATCCAAGAGTGAAACCCTCTCCATTTTGAAGTATTGTGGGGGCAGCATCATGTTACGGGTATGCTTGTCACCGGCAGGGAATGGGGAGTTTGTCAGGATCAAAATAAATATGAAAGGACCAAAGCCCAGGTAAAAAGTTAAGGACAACCCACCACAGTTTTACTTTTCAGATATTTTTTATAACTTTCTTTCACTTTGAAAATGTGGAGTAGTTAGTGTAGAAATAAAATCTAATTTAATCCATGTTTAAAACCCTCAAGGAGGTGTCTATAGACACTAGTGGAGCGAGACGGGGAGAGGAAGTGAGAGAGGGGGAGCGAGACGGGGAGAGGAAGTGAGAGAGGGGGGAGCGAGACGGGGAGTGTAAGAGAGAGAGGGGGAGCGAGACGGGGAGAGGAAGTGAGAGAGGGGGAGCAAGACGGGGAGAGGAAGTGAGAGAGGAAGTGCGAGAGGGGGAGCAAGACGGGGAGAGGAAGTGAAAGGGGGAGAGGAAGTGAGAGAGGAGAAAGGGAGAGAAGGAGATCCAGAAGGAAGGAAAGAGTTAACTGGGGCATTGCGGGAGCATGGAGGTCTCACCGCTGGGACAGAGCTCATGTTCATCTGCTGCGAGTGGTTCATGGGCGAGGGGCGCGGGCCCCCATGGGCGCCTGGGACATCTGCACGTTCTGCATTGCCATGGGGTTGAACTGATTGATTCCTATGTGGGAGAGGAGAAGCACACACAAACACACAGTTCACACACACAGGATTAGTGTTGTCTGCAATACACATGAGATGTTGTAATTAATAATCCTATGCTCTGATGAGCAGGTGAAGGAGCCACTGAGTCAGTTCGGTGCTAAATCATAACTTTTCACAAACTTGTACATTTCCTGTTTCCTGTGTTTCCACTATAATTTGTTTTTCCACGGTGGATAAAGTCAAAGGGGCGGGGGGTGCCACCCCAGGATATTTTTTGTAGAATGACTGATTTCATTTACAGTGACATTAAAAATACATTCTACTCCAAAAGTATGCAGACACCATGAGCCCAATAGCATATTGTTAAAAACATATACATGGCACCATATTATCAGGCAGGTGTTTTATTAGCAAATAAGCAGGGTTTTTTCTGGATCAAAAAGTGGTTCATTTTTCCCCCATGGAGCCAAGAGAAAATGTACAATTGTCAAGCAATTTGTTCAGCAAATCTACACATTTTGTCATGGAGCTGACAGAAAATGTTGCAGTGTGAATGCTAATTTCTTGCAATTCTATTCATTTTGCCATGGCTAATTCTGTGTTCTTATGCAAAAATCTGGGCCCCTGGGCATATGCCCCACATGCCCGCTCAGTAATTCAGCCATTCCAGACGTACGCCAAAATTCACTGTTTATTTTATTGATTTCATTCTTTTAGCTTCTTAAATGAATACAGGGGAAACACTGGCTCTAATTATATAAATAAACATTTACAAAGAAACAGTTCCTGAAAAAAACCTTTACACTATTTGCGTATTGGTAGTATTTACCCTTTACTATGTTAGTGATTATGGTATATAATCAACTGGCCACCAGGGGGTTGACAGTCACTGAGCAGTTGACTGTCAATGAAAGGAGGATGAGAAACAAGTGTTGAAGTGTAGGAGAAGGACTGGTACCTTGAGACACCTGCATTCGAGGCATGATCTGATTTGGCACGTTGGGCATAGGCACAGATCCATCTGAAAGAGAGGAGGATGAGGTGGTCAACATGTCATATACCAAAGCTTCCAAATTAGCTAACAGCCTCAAACACCTACTTTAACCAAACATATCATTATCCTGTTATAGGCCCAAATGCTAACTTTCATTTAAGTCAAATTTCCACCGTCAATGCATGACTGATAAAAAGAAGGGTTGGCCCCACACATGGTAATAGGATGATAATAAACATAAGTGATTATGTTGCTCCCTCCTTCAATAGAGGGGTCTCCAGAGGTCCAGGGTACTCACTAGCTGGCCGTGGGGACTGGCCAGGACCCATGGAGTTCGGCTGAGGGGGCATGCCAGGCTGCTGCTGGGCCCTGGGCCCCCACTGCCATGGGGCCAGGCTGCTTCTGGAGCCGCGAGCGCCTCTTCTCCTCCAACTCCTTCTGGATCTTATAGATCTTCTCCGCCAGGAAGTGGTAATACTCGTCCTGCAGAAATTGACAACACGAGATTAGAAATAACTTATACTGAACAGAAATATAAATGCAACATGTAAAGTGTTGGTCCCATGTTTCATGAGCTGAAATAAATGATCCCAGAAATGTTTCACACACACAAAAAGCTTATTTTCCTCAAATTTTGCAAACAAATGGGTTTATATCCATGTTGGTATGTTGGTGAGCATTGCTCCATTGCCAAGATAATTAATCCACGTGACAGGTGTGGCACGTCAAGAAGCTGGTTAAACATCATGATCATTACACAGGTGCACCTTGTGCCGGTGACAATAAAAGGTAACTAAAATATGCAGTTTTGTCACACAACACAATGCCACAGACCTCCCAGGTTTTGAGGGAGGGTACAATTGGCATGCTGACTGCAGGAATGTCCACCAGAACTGTTGCCAGAGAATTGAAAATTAATTTCTCTACCATAAGCCACCTCTGTCGTTTTAGAGAATTTGACAGTACGTACAACCGCCCTCACAACCGGAGACCACATGTAACCATGCCAACCCAGGTCCTCCACATCCGGATTCTTCACCTGCAGGATCATCTGAGACCAGCCACCCGGACAGCTGATGAAACTGAGGAGTATTTCTGTCTGTAATAAATCCATTTTTTGGGGAAAACTCAATCTGATTGGCTGGGCCTAGTTCCCCAATAGGTGGGATAATGGGTGGGCCTATGCCCTATGCCTAAGCCAGGCCCACCCATGTCTGCTCCCCTGCCCAGTCACTTGAAATCCATAGATGAGGGCCTAATTTATTTATTTCAATTGACTGACTTCCTGATTTGAACTAACTCAGTAAAATAGCTGAAATTGTTGCATGTTGCGTTTATATTTTTGTTCAGTATATATTTTGTTAACTTTATTGAATGTTATATCAGCTACTTAAAGTGCACACTAAGGGAGAAGGGTGGAGATTGGGATGTAGTCTATGTTGGCGTTTCAAGCAGTAGTGAGTTCATCAAAGGAGGTTGGTGGCAGCTTAAACGGGGGAGGGCAGGTTCTTGGTAATGGCTGGAGCGGAATGGTATCAAACACGTAGCTTCAATGTGTTTGATGCCATTCCATTCGCCGGTTCCAGCCATTATGAGCTGTCCTCCCCTCAGCAGCCTCCACTGGAGGTCATTACCCTGCTGTTGGCAGACTGGTACATGTCCCCTTCCACCTTCCTCGCGTACGCCACCAGGTTCTCCATCCGCCGATCCTTCAGTGCTGCGGGGTCTGGGGTGGGGAATATGGCTTGTACTCTGGAGGAGGACAGGGAGAAGGAAGGGATGGTGGAGGGAAAGAGGGACAGCACAAAGGGAGAATTAAACAGCGAGTTGGAGTAGCGGCAACCTCAATCAGAAAATTGCTTTTCCTTTCAGAACACTGATCGAACAGGCGAGTTAAGTGAACACAGTGGGCCAGTGCCAAACCAACTCCTATACCTTTAGCCCTATGGTGGCAAAACCATGTGGGTTGTCCACCTATTAAACCCCGGTAGATTCATGGTCATTGAGGAGGAAAAAACATTGAAGAGAATGCTAGCATCTTGGTGGCACTTACAGTTTGTGCACCAGGTGGGTGCGTAGATCCTGAGTGACGTGCTCGTGCCACGTCTTCCTCACCCCCGAGGCAGAGAGAGGGTTGGCGCCCGGCAGGTTGCCCATGCCCCCCATCCCCAACCCGTCTGGCATCAACTGACTGGAGGACGGAGAGAGGAGAGCAAGACCGCTTAGGAAACATGTAATCATAAGAGTAACACCAAGGTAACTATGAGAGAATAACTTCTGTAATGCTGTGTCAGGTAACAGAGTAGAGAGAGTGGCATTGTAGTTATCAGGAATTTAACCCCAATTTCAGCCTTTGCACAACCCTTTAATATATTCAAACAACGCATTCAGGTGAGAAGTGGGGAATTGCTCATAAATATTCATTTTGGGGGTGGGTAAACATAGTTGTACCCGATCAACACTTTCTCACTAACGTATACTTACCAGAAATCCACTGACACGCAAATCTGATAACATGGTGTGTGCATTGCACTGTTAACTCAGTGGTAATATGGCATCTGCTCTGTTAACTCAGTGGTAAGGTGGTGACATCTGCACTGTTAACTCAGTGGTAAGGTGGTGACATCTGCACTGTTAACTCAGTGGTAAGGTGGTGACATCTGCACTGTTAACTCAGTGGTAAGGTGGTGACATCTGACTGTTAACTCAGTGGTAAGGTGGTGACATCTGCACTGTTAACTCAGTGGTAAGGTGGTGACATCTGCACTGTTAACTCAGTGGTAAGGTGGGGACATCTATCTGCACTGTTAACTCAGTGGTAAGGTGGGGACATCTGCACTGTTAACTCAGTGGTAAGGTGGGGACATCTATCTGCACTGTTAACTCAGTGGTAAGGTGGGGACATCTATCTGCACTGTTAACTCAGTGGTAAGGTGACATCTATCTGCACTGTTAACTCAGTGGTAAGGTGGGGACATCTGCACTGTTAACTCAGTGGTAAGGTGGGGACATCTATCTGCACTGTTAACTCAGTGGTAAGGTGGGGACATCTATCTGCACTGTTAACTCAGTGGTAAGGTGGGGACATCTATCTGCACTGTTAACTCAGTGGTAAGGTGGGGACATCTATCTGCACTGTTAACTCAGTGGTAAGGTGGGGACATCTGCACTGTTAACTCAGTGGTAAGGTGGGGACATCTATCTGCACTGTTAACTCAGTGGTAAGGTGGGGACATCTATCTGACATCTGGTATCTGCACTGTTAACTCAGTGGTAATCTATCTGCACTGTTAACTCAGGGGACATCTATCTGCACTGTTAACTCAGTGGTAAGGTGGGGACATCTATCTGCACTGTTAACTCAGTGGTAAGGTGGGGACATCTATCTGCACTGTTAACTCAGTGGTAAGGTGGGGACATCTATCTGTGTTAACTCAGTGGTAAGGTGGTGACATCTATCTGCACTGTTAACTCAGTGGTAAGGTGGGGACATCTATCTGCACTGTTAACTCAGTGGTAAGGGGGGACATCTATCTGCACTGTTAACTCAGTGGTAAGGTGGGGACATTATCTGCACTGTTAACTCAGTGGTAAGGTGGGGACATCTATCTGCACTGTTAACTCAGTGGTAAGGTGGGGACATCTATCTGCACTGTTAACTCAGTGGTAAGGTGGGGACATCTATCTGCACTGTTAACTCAGTGGTAAGGGGGGACATCTATCTGCACTGTTAACTCAGTGGTAAGGTGGGGACATCTATCTGCACTGTTAACTCAGTGGTAAGGTGGGGACATCTATCTGCACTGTTAACTCAGTGGTAAGGGGGTGACATCTATCTGCACTGTTAACTCAGTGGTAAGGGGGGGAGTTCCTGACATCTATCGGCGCGTGTGGAATAAGTTCCAATTTCCCATGGGGCGTAAAATTTTTTTTTGAAATGTGTTTGTTTTTTTGCAGTATTGTGTTAGGAAAAGTGCAATCATCACATTGAAAATAAAGATATGGGGCTCAATTCAATCAGCACTGCAGTAACTATTTTACCAATGATCAAATAAACTCTCAGGTTGGTCTTGGGTAGTGTAGAAAACCTACAACTACTACCAGGCCAACCAGTCTCACAGGTAGGCTATCACTTCTCAGAACTAGAAGTGTGTGGGCACGGGATGAACATTGTAAATAAAGGATTTATAAATATATCTGCCACATATAGGATTACAACTCAACCATTGAAATATGAGCTAACTGTGTTAGCACACTGTGCCACCAGTCATAGCAAAACAATGAGTTGACATGACCATTGTCATCCATTTCTTGTTACGATACATGTAGCTATGAATATAAAACGTATAATCCTCATAGCTCACATGTATATATTTTTTGGTTAATCATGTAGATGTGTATGAAACAGTAAGCAATAACGGTGCATTTGGTCATATGTGGAAATGTGCCTTACTGCCTTTTGAATAGTGGTCTAGTCAAGGAAGAGTCATGCAAAATATATTGATTGGCACACTCCCTCACCAAGACCATCGCCAAATAAAGTGCGGTCACCTACTTTTATAGTAAGCCACGAGGTGGTACCACCCAGCACATCTACAAGGGAGTGGATTTCATACCAAACTCTTCCCTTTGAGATGACGTAGAGGCACCTTCAAGGCGCCTCTACATCACGATTTCAAATGGTAGAGTAGAACCGCTATGGGTAAAAAGAGCCAGATCAAAACTTTCAAAATTAAGACCAGAATTGACGTGTTTAACTAGAACTAAGCCAAAAACAGTTTTTATGCAGATTTTATTTCTTCATCATGAAAGCTACTATTTAAATAGAATTTTAATTTAAAAAATTTTTTTAAATTTTACCTTTATTTAACCAGGCAAGTCAGTTAAGAACACATTCTTATTTTCAATGACGGCCTGGGAACAGTGGGTTAACTGCCTGTTCAGGGGCAGAAGGACAGATTTGTACCTTGTCAGCTCGGGGGTTTGAACTCACAACCTTCCGGTTACTAGTCCAACGCTCTAACCACTAGGCTACCCTGCCGCCCCACAATATACAGTGAGCTCCAAAAGCATTGGGACAGTGACACATTGTTGTTTCGGCTCTGTACTCTGGCACACTTGATTTGAAATACAATAACTGAGGTTAGAGTGCAGACTGTCAGCTTTAATTTGAGGGAATTTTCATCCATATCGCTGTTCAAAGTATTCAGACCTTCAGGTTTTGTGGCTGGGCCACTCAAGGACATTCAGAGACTTGTCCTGAAGCCACTTCTGCATTGTGTTGGCTGTGTGCTTCGGGTCGTTGTCCTATTGGAAGGCGAACCGTCGCCCCAGTCTGAGGTCCTGAGCGATCTGGAGCAGGTTTTCATCAAAGATCTCTGTACATTGCGCTGTTCATCTTTCCCTCCATCCTGACTAGTCTCCGAGTCCCTACCGCTGAAAAAACATCCCCACAGCATGATGCTGCCACCACCATGCTTCATTGTAGGAATGGTATTGTCCAAGTGATGAGTGGTGCCTGGTTTCCTCAAGATGTGGCGCTTGGCATTCAGGCCAAAGAGTTCAATCTTGGTTTCATCAGACCAGAGAATCTTGTTTCTCATGGTCCGAGTCTCCTTTAGTTGCCTTTTGCTGAGGAGGGCAGGCATGTGCCTTTTACTGAGGAGTAGCTTCCGTCTGGCCACAACGAAAAGACCTGATTGGTGGAATGCTGCAGAGATGGTTGTTATTCTGGAAGGTTCTCCCATCTCCACAGAGGAACTCTGGAGCTCTGTAAGAGTGACCGTTGGGTTCTTGGTCACCGCCCTGACCAAGGCCCTTCTTATGGCTGGGCGGTATATCAAATTCATTTGATTAATTCGAATGTATGTTTTTGCGCGATATTCCAAATGCCTGTATCACAAGGATGAAGGTTTGGTTCTTTTTTGTTTTTATGAGCATTTATGTCCGCTTGTTCTCGTGTTGTATTTTTTGGTCTGGTTTGTTTCGCTCCTCTGTGCACCTTCCCATTTACACCAGAGAATAATAGAGAAGTTCAATTTCTAACAATATCCTTTTATGTCGTCTCAGCTACTCAAATTGCGTGCAGAGCAGACACTACTAAAACAAGAGTATCAATGAACACAGAGTCAGGAAAATGAATGCTCAGTTTGATGCAGGCGGCATTGGGGTACCACGTACCGTTAGCAACACTTTAGTCAGTCAATTATACTAGCTGTCTAGTCTGTTCCATAAACTTGCAATAAGCATAAAACACGGAATTAGCAAATCGCTCTCATTCTGAGAAATAAGGCAGGCCACTTGATTTCAACATTTGAACGAAGTGGACAGGCTCATATGCTGCTCAAACAATTGGAGATGGACAGAAGGGTGTGTTCATAACAATTCAACTGTTCTACCTTGTTATCTAGCAAATAGATCCTCGTTGGCTAAACTTGAAATATAAATATTAGCTGGCTACTCACTAACACGTGGGCTTGTGCGTGAGAGATGGTTTCTGAGACCTGTGTTAATGTTCTATAGCCTGCTACAAGGAGTGAGTCATTAGTGAATGTGCATTATACATGGTTCTGGTTACATTTGTAACAAAAACAACAACAAAAAAAGGCATTTTCAGACTTGAAATCTAGATCAGTGATTGCCTGCCTGCCCCCCCAAAAAAAGCAGGTTAAACTAATTTGATCAACTAATTAACTTAGTGTGTCTTATGGTTGTGGAGGCTTATATTTAGCATAGGTATAACTTCACAATACCTGAATTCATTACATTATTGCAGACTGTTTGAAATGCATAGATATTGTGAATCACCCATACGCTTGAAAACAAAAACGAGATATAATTGTTAGGCCATCAAGCCCTAGCCCGTCTCCCCCGATTGCCCAGTTTGGTCAGGCGGCCAGCTCTAGGAAGTCTTGGTGGTTCCAAAACCTCTTCCATTTAAGAATGATGGAGGACACTGTGTTCTTGGGGACCTTCAATGCTGTGGAATTTTTGGTACCCTTCCCCAGGTGTGTGCCTCAACACAATCCTGTCTAGGAGCTCTACGGACAACTCCTTCAACCTCATGGCTTGTCTTTTTGCTGACATGCACTGTCAACTGTGGGACCGTATCTAGACAGGTGTGAGCCTTTCCAAATAAACTCGAATCAAGTTGTAGAAACAACGATGATCAATGGAAACCGGATGCATGCACATGAGCTCAATTTCGAGTCTCATAGCAAAAAGGTCTGAATACTAAAAGTTGTTTTTTTTTTATTTATAAAATGGTTCACACATTATGGGATATTGTGTATATATTTTTAATTAATACATTTTAGAATAAGGTTGGAAAATAAAATGTGGTGAATGGTAAATAATGTAGTGTCATTTTGGAGTCACTTGTAAATAAGAATATAATATGCTTCTAAACACATCTACATTAATGTGGATTATAGCATGATAACAGATAGTCCTGAATGAACTGTAAATAATGATTAGTGAGAAAGTTAGTGGGAATATGATATTTGTGCACCTAAAATGCTAACCTTCCCTGTTAATGTAATGGGGAGAGGTTAGCATGTCTTGGGGTATGATATAAAATGCTAACCACCCATGTTATTGTAATGGTGAGAAGTTAGCATGTCTTGGGGGTATGACATAAAATGCTAACCTCCCCTGTTATTGAATGGTGAGAGGTTGGCATGTCAAGAAGGCATGATATTTGTGCGACTAACATTCTCAAATCATTATTCACGATTAATTCAGGACTATCCGTAATCATATTAGCATCCACATTAATGTATAAGTCTCTAGAAACATTCTATTCTCATTTATAAAAGTAACTCCAAAGTGAATACATTACTTACCATTAATTTCTATTTGGCCTAAACTCATCTGGAACACAAACAAAAACAAACAGCAAATGCATCCCACCAAATTTGTTGTCACAAGCTTCATGCAATCATTTCAAGCTAGGAATATGGACCCAAATAACATAATTTTGACTACCTTAATACACATAAGTGAATTAGTCCTACTATTTTTGTTCCCCTAAAACAGGGAGGACTATGTACAATAAGTGCTGTAATTTCTAAACGGTTCACTCGATATGGATGAAAATACCCTCAAGTTAAAGCTGACAGTCCGCACTTTAATCTCAGTCATTGTATCATTTCAATTCCAAAGTGCTGGAGTACAGGGACAAAACAAAACATCGTCACTGTCCCAATACTTTGAGCTCATTGTAAAAATTGTGAGTGCTGCTGTACAATGTAGTGGGCCAATCTCTGTACCACCCAGTTGGAGAGATCTAGGGCACAGAATTAAGGGAGAGAATCTAAATGGGTGAGCGGACTCACTTGTTGAGCGACGAGGGAGTGATGAGTCCGAGAGCATGCCGGTCTCTGAGGGCACGCCCACCCCTCCTCCGGCCATGTTCATGTTAGTGCCTGGGAGAGAACACAGCCAACCAGAGGCAGCATTACCACCAAAACAGTGACCAATACCCTCACTATACCACTTTGACTCATCACACGGGACCCTTATACAGAGAACTATACCAAAATGATTTAACGAGTCAACCAATCAAACAAACCAATAGTTGGTTTTAAATAACTATTTCATGTGTCTGTGATTTCATCCTCTGGGATTACAAATTGTGCATATTTGCAAACCCAAAATTCAATTCAGTTGAATCAATCGTATGCATCTATCAACCCATTTTTACATTTACAATTGAGTCATTCAGCAGATGCTCTTATCCTATTGTCCTCAAGTGCTTTACAGTAACCTAGCCTAAAACTCCAATGAGACCAAGCAACATTCTTACCTAGTGCATTGATGGAGCGTAGCTGCTGCCCTCCCTGGGCTGTGTTCTGTCCTCCAGGTCCTCCCTGTCCCTGAGCAGGGGACTGGTTACCATAGGGCAGGCCCAGGGCAGCGTAGGCCCGCTGCATGGAACTGGGGTCGATGTGCCCGCTGCTGACCCCGCCACTGTTCATGGAGGAACCCGGGGAGCTGCCGGGAGGGCCTGTGCCCACCGTGGCATTGATGGCACTCTGCAGGCTGGCGCCGGGAGAACCCAGCATGGCTGGAGAGAGAGCGGAGACATTTATGAAACATTTCAAAGAGAAACCTTATTGCTTTGGAAATACAATAACTTTTGTATCAAATTGAAGAGGGTGGTGGGTGGAGAGGGAGATGAGTAATTATGAACACTTGCGATGAATCCCAACTGCACATAACCCACCAATCTCCCCCAGTTTTCAAACAGAACTACAGTTAGGACTTGGCTTGGGCCTATGTTAATAAATCACAAGTATGCCCTTCCAGAAAAGGTCTGCCATATGTTACGTTTGATGAAAAGCAATCTACTGATTGGCAAAGATTAAGTCAATTATTTTTCTCATAGAAGTCATAACAAAACTCAAGTTGTTAAACAAAACAAAATTGTAAAGCCTACATTTTTTATGATCTAAAATAATATTTATCTGCTTCCACCCAAAGATCCAACTACTGCTCTATTCCTTACTGTATGTTGATCTGTGACCGGCAGAGAGAATATGCAGGTTGCCTCTGTGGGGGATTTAAATCAGTCACCGGTTTTCTGGCCAATCAGAGAGATTTCTCAACCTGAGCTCCTCCCCCACAGATAGAAACTCCGGTGCCCCTCCCCCAGGGTGTCAGATTACAGGCCCAGCATTCTACAGGAATCCTTCACAGCCAGCGAGCCAGCACAGAGCACAGCTAGGGATACGGCTGCAGGTGGCGCCACTGAAAGCTTCGCTCACTCACTCTAAGGTTCTATGCTCTCAGCTCAGCATGCTTCTCTGTTGACAATTCAGTTACATTGTAAAAAAAATAATACAAAAAAATTAACTTCCATACAAGCCCTTAAACAACAATGTAAGCCTTTCACTGTAAGGTCTACACTTGTTGTATTTGGCGCATGTGACTAATTCAATTCGATTTACATCGCAAATCATTTATAGCTCAAGTGTGTTATAGTGTGCAATGCATCTGTTGTAAATTAAGTGTCAGTTTTTGTATCGGTGACTACAATATGTAAATACATTTAAATAAAATGTGTCAGTTTTTGTATCTGTGCCTACAATATGTAAATATATTTAAATGAAGTGTCAGTTTTTGTATCTGTGCCTACAATATGTATATACATTTATTAAATGAAATGTAATGTGGCAGATGTAATACTGAGACAGATTTCTGTACGAAAACTGGCTGAGGGGCGACAACAACCGGTTTATCTACAGTGCGTTCGGAAAGTATTCAGACCCCTGGACTTTTTTCACATTTTGTTACTTTACAGCATTAACTCAATCTACACACAATACCCGCATCCTTGAGATGTTTCTACAACTTGATTGGAGTCCACCTTTAGTAAATTCAATTGATTGGACAAGATTTGGAAAGGCAAACACTTGTCTATATAAAGTTCCACAGTTGACAGTGCATGTCAGAGCAAGAATTGTCCATAGAGCTCTGACAAGATTGTGTCGAGACACGGATCTGGGGAAGGTTACCCCAAAAAAATCTGCAGCATTAATGGTCCCCAAGAACACAGGGGCCTCCATCATGCTTAAATGGAAGAAGTTTGGAACCACCAAGACTCTTCCTAGAGCTGATCGCCTGGCCAAACTGAGCAATCGGGGGAGAAGGGTCTTGTTCAGGGAGGTGACCAGGAACCCGATGGTCTCTCTGACAGAGCTCCAGAGTTCCTCTGTAGAGATGGGAGAACCTTCCAGAAGGACAACCATCTCTGCAGCACTCCACCAATCAGGCCTTTATAGTCGATTGACACAAACGGAAGCCACTCCTCAGTAAAAGGCACATGACAGCCCACTTGGAGTTTGCCAAAAGACACCTAAAGGACTCAGACCATGAGAAACAAGATTCTCTGGTCTGATGAAACCAAGATTGAACACTTTGGCCTGAATGCCAAGCGTCACGTCTGGAGGAAACCTTGCACCATCCTTACGGTGAAGCATGGTGGTGGCAGCATCATGCTGTCGGAGTGTTTTTCAGCGGTAGGCACTGGGAGACTTGTTAGGATGGAGGGAAAGATGAACAGGGCAAAGTACAGAGTGATCCTTGATGAAAACCTGCTCCAGAGAGCTCAGGACCTCAAACTGGGTGACAGTTCCCCTTCCAACAGGACAACGACCTTATGCACACAGCCAAGACAACGCAGGAGTGGCTTCATGACAATTCTCTGAATGTCCTTGAGTGGCCCAGCCAGAGTCCGGACTTGAATCCGATCAAATACCTCTGGAAAAGACATGTAAATAGCTGTGCAGCGACACTCCCCATACAACAAGACAGCACTTGAGAGGATCTGCAGAGAAGAATGGGAGAAACATCCCAAATACAGGTGTGCGACGCTTACAGCGTCATACCCAAGAAGACGAGGTTGTAATCGCTGTTAAAGGTATTTCAACAAGGTACTGAATAAAAGGGTCTGAATACTTATGTAAATGCTATATTTCCATTATGTTTTTAAAATACATTTGCAAAAATGACAGGATATTGAGTGTAGATTGATGAGGAACCAAAACAATTGAATCAATTTTAGGATATGGCTAAAACGTAACAAAATGTGGAAAAGGGGTTCTGAATACCTTCCGAATGCACTGTATCTACTTGAATGGCTATGCTAGTGCCAAAACACCTGTATGGGAGGATATTACACAAAGCCCAACATTACACACACACACACACGTGTGTGATGGACTACGGGTGGTAGGGTAAAACAGGTACTTACGCTGCTGGTTCCTTTTGTCGCTGGCGTTCTTCAGCGGCAGGCAGACGGGACAGTCATGCCGCGTGCAGTTCTTCCAGTGAGAAATTATCTGTCTGGACGACGCACAGTGAGCCACTGAGGGGATAGAAGGATAAGAGAGGGAGAGGAAGAGAGAGGGGGGGGGGGGGAGGAGGGAGAGAATGATGATTGAGAGAAAGGAAAGAGATTGAATGAAAGACAGAAAAAGAGCAAGAAAGATGAGGGATGCCAGAAGAGGGAGAGAGAAGGCAACGAGTCATTGAAAAACACATACAGTAGCTATGACAAGATGACCACTTCCTGTCCACGACACCATATAAGCTGGGCAAATAAACACCCGGTCACATAAAACATGCTTTTGCCCAGTAAATCACAGAGTCAAAGAAAAAACAACACAAATCAAAAGTTAGTAACTATTCCAAGCCTAATGTGACTGTTGCCTAATGGGCCCTGTGGACTAACAGAAAGGTACCATTGTGTTCACACAGTCAGATAATTGCTGTAATAGATTTGATTTAGACCCAGGGAATGGAAGTAAATGGTTGTGATTGCTCAAGAGGAAGACTCCAATAACAGCATGATTCAGGGCTTTAGAGACACACGGTGGTGAAAATCCTACTGATATCAATGCATTAACTTAAGTGGAAGTTAACATTCATCCCTTCAAGAGAATAAAAAAGAGGTCATTCTACTCCTGCTAACATCAAATAAGTCTCATCCCAGAGTTTATATTACTTAAAGAAAAGCCTCAAGTATTTGAGTTATCATTAATAATTAGGGCTCGGGTTTATTTTCCTGAATTTCTGCCTGACTGACGTGCCCAAAGTAAACTCAGGCCCAGAAGCCAGGATGTAAATATAATTGGTACCATCGGATAGAAAACACTGATGTTTGTAGAAATGTTAAAATAATGTATGCGACTATAACACAACTGATATGGTCTAAAGAAAAACCAACCATAATTACTATATTTTTATAATGGAAAGCTATGGGTCCTATGCAATTCTAGCTCCCAGATTTCAATTCCTATGGCTTCCACTAGATGTCAACTGTCTTTGTTCAAGGTTTCAGGCTTGTTTCTTACAAAATGAGTAAGAATTAGGAGTTTTAGCACAGAGTCTCAGTGGAAAATCAATTTGTTCGCGAGACAGAGGACACGCACCTGCCAATTCCACTTTTCTATTGAAAAAACTTCTTTCTGTATGAAAAATTATAGTTTATTTACATTTTAGTGTACCTGAGGATTAAATAGAAATGTAGTTTCACTTGTTTGAACAAAGTTTTATCGGTAGCTCTTTGGATTCCTTTGTCTGTTGAAAGAGTGGAGTTGCATGTTGAAAGAGTGGATTTCTGAAATCGATGGCGCCAACGAAACAAACCTTTTGGGATATAAAGAAAGATTTTATCTAACAAAACAACCATTCATGATGTAGCTGGGACCCTTGGGATTGCAAACAGAGGAAGATTTTCAAAAGTAAGCGATTTATTTAAATCGCCATTTGTGATTTCATGAAGCCTGTGCTGGTTGAAAAATATGTTGTGGGGCATCGTCCTCAAACAATTGCATGGTATGCTTTCGCTGTAAAGCCAACTGTAAATCAGACAATGCAGTTAGATTAACAATAATTTAAGCTTTTAAATGATATAAGATACTTGTACGTTTATAAATGTTACAATTATTTATTTGAATTGCTAGCGGGCTATCCCACAGGGCTAGTAGGTACGTGAGATATTACACCACAAAATGTTAAAACAAATACAACATTGGAACCGGCAAACCCAAACAACAAGGCCATTTAAACAAATAATCACTAATATAAGCCATTTTAAAAACACGTAAACAGCACAACCCAACTAAAACCGGATGAGACCGAGAACATCATATATCCTCATTTGACCCCATAGCCATTAAAACACATTACCAATATGACTGGCACCTCAGGGGTTAAAAGTCAGAGGCCATCGACCGAGACACCCTTTAATGTCCCGAGCAGCACGGGGCGGAGGAAAGCGCTGTAGCCACCCAGACAGACAGACTCAGTGTGGAGACTAAAGCCACTCGAGTATTTACATTAGGCCTAAGCACCCAGACAGGCTTTTAAAACAAGCCCCGGGATTTATAGCTGCTGGTGTCCTCACTATTAATATAGGCTGGAGCAGGATTTCAGTCAGTCACCGGGGCAAACAGGAGGGAGGGAATGGAAGACAATGGTTATTTCCAAATTAATCTTTCCTCAATTCTGCAAATCCTCTCTTCACTTCCTCAAAACACACAGAGAAGGTCAGAGGGCAGGGACCTTCAACCTTCTCCTCCAATACGGTTGAGAAGTAGTTGAGCAGATAGTCTTTCTGCTATTCCTGGCATCCTAATTCAGATGGATCCATGGAGAAGGAGGAGAGAGGGACTTTGGACACAGCAGCACAGAGAAAGGTAACCAACTTGACTTCAACGTCAATCAACATACTAAAGCCTTCTAAACAGCAGAAGATATACATGTCTCTTACATTAAATGGAGTAAAGCTGATATCCCGTTGGACATTAACGAGTGTGTGTTCAATCATATTCACACAGGCTCAGTCCCCCAACACCACAACGCCCCTTCCCCAGACACTCACCCTGGCAGGACTTGCCGGCCTGGCAGTGGGTCATGTGGTTGAGGACGTTCTTCATGGTGCGGCAGTGTGGCAGGGCGCAGGCCCGCACCTCCCCATTGGCCTGCTCCCGCCGCTGGCACTTGTGGGCGTGGAGCAGCAGGACCAGCTGTTGCTGGATGAGCTTGCGCTTCTCTGGGTCGGCCGTGTGGCTCGCCGTCGCTGCAGACACCCCACCACCAGGGACCATGGAGGATACCTGCTGCATCTGGGCCTTGGGAGGGAAACGCAACAAATAAGTGAGGCAGACTGGATTTATTTTAAACTTAGCTTGAACCCAATTACTTGAATTGGAACTGGGATGCTTGAATTGGATCCCTGAACCGTTTATATTGAAATGGAATCACCCAATCCCTGTAATTAAGCCTACTTATACAAGTACATTACTTTCACAATTTGAAAAAGAAAAGCTGATCTACAACGCATTTATGCCGAGATCAACGGGGTGAGGTTTGATTAGGGAGAAAGAGGGGGAAAACATTTGTGTGAGAAAGACAAAGAGCGGAGGGCTGCGGGGGAAGAGTGGTGAACAGAGAAAGAACGATTCCCAGACAGAATAATGGGAGGCAGCCAGTGAATGAATCAAAAGAAAGAAAATCCCCCCCCCCCAAAAGGCCTGGTAAACATCCAACTATTTCACATAAGACTCCATTAACCTTTAACCAAAATAGAAACACAACTATTTCCTCTGTAATGAGTTCATTAGGCCCTTTTCCTGTTCCTGGGAGAGAGATTTGCATGCAGTATTTACTCAGTGCCTTGAAAGAGACCCCTCTCTTTTTCTCTTCCTCTTTCCCTCATTCTCTCTCTCTCTCTGTACAACAATATTCTGAGGAGTGCATTTTAACAAATGTTTCCCCCTTCCAACAATCTCTCATTCTGCATTCCAGGCCTGGTTTTTGGAGATGGAAGAGAAATGTGTCAGAATAATTGTTCCAATACTGTGGCATTGGGAACTGCAGCGTTATTCAAAGTCAATGCAGAGACTAATGGACTTCAGGGGAGTTGACCCTACATGAGACTAAATCTGAAAGGATTTGATAGGCAGGGGGTAATTTTCACCGTATTGCTTCAACCAATCCTCTCATAGTACGTAGGATCTAGGGGTCAATGATAGGGGTTTTAGAGACCAGTCCTCTAACTAGGGCCTAATCTAATCTCTTCAGTGTTCAAACATCTGAAAGGTAGGTGTGCACATTAATATGATGATGGCTTCACTTAACCCTCTGATAAACTGAGTGGAGATTCCAACATATCTTTTGTATAGTCAGTACTTTCATATGTGAGAACACCAAGAGGGTAGGGGTAAGGTAACAAGTCTGAAACACAAAGGCATGGGGACCACAGCTGATTTTTGTGGCCCCCAGATAGCTATCGGATTCCAACTGTTTAAGGGGGCGAGACGAAGAGGCTCGAGATCCAAATGGAAACAGATCTTTCCCAGAACCCTCCGCTTAGGTCATCGTGTAAACTTACCGCAGGTTTGCGTTTCTCCTTTTCTACAAAGTTGGAGGAACTTACCAGGTTTGGCATGCTGCTGGCCCCTTTCAGGTCACTGGGGAAGGGGGGCAGGCTGTTGGCCCCTTTCAGGTCACTGGGGAAGGGGGGCAGGCTGTTGGCAAGGGCTGCCTTGTTCCGGAGCTGCTGCTGGGCGTTCACCCCCATCTGCTGCTGGGCCCCGCCCTGACCGTACTGCTGCCCAAAAGGACTGCCAGCCATACCCATCTACAGAGAGACAAGGGATTAGGACCATCTCTGAGGTGAAACGGGTCTCTGTTCATGAGTTTCAAAACAGGTCAAGAAGGACCAGGACAATGTATGATTTGGGACTGTAAAACTGTGAAACTAACCTATTGGGTTCAAATGAAATTGCAAAGCCCAGCCACAGGTTTCCCTACTGCACACAATACCAAAGAGCCTGGTGTTTTAGCACAGATTCTGTGGGGATTGTCTAGAAGGGGAGAATGACGTGCAATGGCGGGTCTGGCGGTTGACATCTGTCTCTCTGTGGTTGAGATAAGAGGAAGTGGCCCCTGTTACAAGGCCTCCCCAAATCACGCCATCTCTCAACCACAACATGTGATAGTAAACAAGGGAGCACCTAAACCTAACACAGGCTAGGTATAGATACGAATATATGTCTTACAAGTTACTTGTAGATGATTATACATGTCGGATCTTGTGGAGAAGCTCATTGAAATGGATGAAAATAGGAGAGAGCGGTCAGATGCAATGTGCCTTATTTCAACAGGTCTTTGTCCCCTCCATCGTTATAACTGCCATCCCCAAAATCAGCAAATAAGGAAACAGAGGTATGAAAGAAACATTTACCCATGAGTGGCTGCCAAATCCCATCCATTTATCTATCCTGCTACCATCATTAAACCTCCTTGACTAGCTTTTCAATGTGAGTTGAACACATAAAAGAAACTATTTCAGAGCCAATGGATGGTGCAAGATCTGCTGTGGGCATGGACAGAATAGTTAAGTGCACAGCTACAATCTCTTTAGAATACATTTTTAAAAACACTCATTTTGATCTTCCAATATGACCAATAAGGTTTAAAACATCTACAATGAGTATACCAAACCTTAGAAACACCTTCCTAATATTGAGTTGCAACCTCATTTGCCCTCCACATGCCCTGACAAATTCAGGCTAAGGCCTCTACAAGGTGTCAAAAGCGTTCCACAGGGATGCTGGCCCATGTTTAGTCCAATGCTTCCCACAGTTGTGTCAAGTTGTCTAATTGTCTTTTGGGTCGTAGACCATTGTTGATACACACGGCAAACTGTTGAGCGTGAAAAACACAGCAGCGCTGCAGTTCTTGACACAAACCGGTGCGCCTGGCACCTACTGCCACACCCCATTCAAAGGCCTTTACAGTGCATTCGGAAAGTATTAATTGTGTTAATGTTACATCCTTATACTATAATGGTGACTTGTTTTTCCCCCCACATCAATCTGCACACAATACCCCAAAATGACAAAGCAAAAACAGGTTTATATTAAAATATCACATTTACAAAAGTAGTCAGACCCTTTACTCCATACTTTGTTGAAGCACCTTTGGCAGCGATTACAGTCTTTGCGTCTTCCCGGGTAAAACACTACAAACTTGGCACACCTGTATTTGGGGAGCTTCTCCCATTCTCCGCAGATCCTCTCAAGCTCTGTCAGGTTGGATGGGGAGCGTTGCACTACAGCTATTTTCACAGATGATCGATCGGGTTCAAGTCCAGTCAAGGACATTAAAAAAAGGCTTGAATACAATCTTGGCCTGTTAAAATGCGTTGAAGGCCCTGAACACCAAGAGTGAGACATTAATTAACTCAAAAGAAGATCAAGACCACGGAGGGAGGGCAGTGGCACAACAATTAGTGTCTGGGTCAAAGCCATTTACTCCCACAGCTGGGCGAGAGACTGTCCCAAAGCCACTCCTGCGTTGTCTTGGCTGTGTGCTTAGAGTCGTTGTCCAGTTGGAAGGTGAACCTTCGACCCAGTCTGAGGTCCTGAGCACTCTGGAGCAGGTTTCATCAAGGATCTCACTGTACTTTGTTCCATTCATCTTTTCCTCAATCCTGACTAGTCTCCCAGTCCCTGCCGCTGAAAAACATCCCCACAGCATGATGCTGCCACCAACATGCTTCACCGTAGGGATGGTGCCCGGTTTCCTCCAGACGTGACGCTTGGCATTCAGGCCAAAGAGTTCAAACTTGGTTTCATCAGACCAGAGAATCTTGTTCCTAATGGTCTGAGAGTCCTTTAGGTGCCTTTTGCCAAGTAGGCTGTCGTGCCTTTCACAGAGGAGTGGCTTCCATTTGGCCACTCTACCATAAAGGCCTGATGGAGTGGTAGAGTGCTGCAGAGAATGTTATCCTTCTGGAAGGTTCTCCCATCTCCACAGAGAAACTCTAGAGCTCTGTCAGAGTGACCATTGGGTTCTTGGTCACCCCCCAGACCAAGGCCCTTCTCCCCCAATTGCTCAGTTTGGCCGGGCGACCAGATCTCAGAAGAGTCTTGGTGGTTCCAACTTCTTCCATTTAAGAATGATGGAGGCCACTGAATTGTTTTGGTTACCCTTCCCCAGATCTGTGCCTTGACACAATCCTGTCAGAGCTTCAACCGCATTACTTACTTTTTGCTCTGACATGCACTGTCAACTGTGGGACCTTATATAGACAGGTATTTGCCTTTCCAAATCATGTCCAATCAATTGAATTTACCACAGGCGGCCTCCAATCAAGTTGTAGAAACATCTCAAGGATGATCAAAGGAAACAGGATGCACCTACATTTACATTTAAGTCATTTAGCAGACGCTCTTATCCAGAGCGACTTACAAATTGGTGAATTCACCTTCTGACATCCAGTGGAACAGCCACTTTACAATAGTGCATCTAAATCATTTAAGGGGGGGGGTGAGAAGGATTACTTATCCTATCCTAGGTATTCCTTGAAGAGGTGGGGTTTCAGGTGTCTCCGGAAGGTGGTGATTGACTCCGCTGTCCTGGCGTCGTGAGGGAGTTTGTTCCACCATTGGGGGCCAGAGCAGCGAACAGTTTTGACTGGGCTGAGCGGGAACTGTACTTCCTCAGTGGTAGGGAGGCGAGCAGGCCAGAGGTGGATGAACGCAGTGCCCTTGTTTGGGTGTAGGGCCTGATCAGAGCCTGGAGGTACTGCGGTGCCGTTCCCCTCACAGCTCCGTAGGCAAGCACCATGGTCTTGTAGCGGATGCGAGCTTCAACTGGAAGCCAGTGGAGAGAGCGGAGGAGCGGGGTGACGTGAGAGAACTTGGGAAGGTTGAACACCAGACGGGCTGCGGCGTTCTGGATGAGTTGTAGGGGTTTAATGGCACAGGCAGGGAGCCCAGCCAACAGCGAGTTGCAGTAATCCAGACGGGAGATGACAAGTGCCTGGATTAGGACCTGTGCCGCTTCCTGTGTGAGGCAGGGTCGTACTCTGAGCTCAATTTCAAGTATATTAGCAAAGGGTCTGAATACTTATGTAAATAAAAATACATTCTCTAAAATTTTGAAAAACTTTTTTTGCATTGTCATTATGGGGTATTGTGTGTAGATTGATGAAGAAAAACATTTGAATCCATTTTAGAATAAGGCTGTAACGTGGAAAAATGTGGAAAAGGGGTTTGAATACTTTATGCATGGACTGTACATCATTTGTATTCCCCATTCACCCTCTGAATGACACACATACACAATCCATGTCTCAGTTGTCTCAAGGCTTAACAATCCTTCTTTAACCCATCTCCTCCCCTTCATCTATACTGATTGAAGTGGATTTAACAAGTGACATCAATAAAGGATCATATCTTTCACCTGGATTCACCTGGTCAGTCTATGTCATGGAAAGAGCAGGTGTTCCTAATGTTTTGTCAGTGTATAGCTTAGGTCTTCAAGTGTCAATCAGCAGTTACCTCATCCATTTTTGGACTTTATGATATGTACCCAATAAATACCTCATGAGCTTACAATGTCGTACCCCATCAGAACCCAAAATTTAAGCTTGTTTTACCCCAATGTTTGTAAACAAAATAAATGTAAACAAACACTTTAGCCGCAAATCATGGTTAAAACTATACTTTTGATATCAAAGACAGTCCTTGCATCCATAGCTCTGTCTTTGAATTGGAGAGTGATTGCATTTCCCCAGCCCAATCCCTCAGCTTTTTACCGAAACAGGGGCGAGGAGGCCATTTGTTATCATTTCAACTGCTGATTGCCACTTCAGTATGTTGGATGACTAGCAATCGAGCATAATGACCTAATCCCCATTTCTAGTCCACCCCTCTCCTGGTGTGCATGTGTATACAGCCCTGCCTGCACTGCTCTAGCAGCATGCTCCTCTACTGTGCTCCGCTGTGCTTAGTGGCGAGGAGGAGGCTCTCCCGCCGTTGTCAGCGCTCCAGCAGACAGATGAAAGAGCCGGAGACCAGCAGCAGTGGAGCCACGCTCAACAGCTGAGCTCAAGTCTGCCCCACCTCCTACATACAGTGGAGCTCTGAAACGCCGACTTCCGCTCTACCTCACGTTCACTTTAGTCTCCCACAAACAAACGGTCTCACGCGCCTGGGCTAGCACAGGCACGCACATGCTTACTGACTGGCTAACACACTTTAAGCTTTAACTTATTACTCTAGACTGGCCCTCCCTAGCTCTGACACACACACTCCTTCCTACCTGAGCTGTTATTTAGCACATCTTCCATAGTCACAACAGCTTTAAGACGCCCCAACACACACACACACTTTTTATCATACCGGTACTGAAGATTATACAGTTGTCATTTCAAAATACTCCAGTTGTCATTTCAAAATACTCCAGTATACAGTATACTACCCAAGCATAAAACACATACAACAGCGCAGGGGAATCAACTCCCAAATTCTAACTAGAGCGAACATGCACTAAAAAGTAATACATTCAAAACACACCCCAGACAGATGTGGAGACGGCCTCTGAAATAGCCGCTTTCCCTCGCTCCTCCTCCTTTCTCTCCTTCCACACACACATCCCCATGATTTACAGCTGTATTATGAGCCAAGGGGCCGGGGAGGGCCAGCACACACACACCCAATTGGAAGAGAAAGAAGAAAATAAGGAGAAAGAAAAAGAATGAAGGTAAACTAGACAGAGGAAGAGAATGTTAGAGGGACAGCGAGAGAGAAAGAGGACTCACGGAGAATGAATGAGAAAGAAAACAATATAGAGAATGAGAGTTCACATGCCCTATGCCAAACCAGGGGTGTACCGCTTGAATTTCATTGAATGGCATTGGTAGCAGTACTGTAGCGACCGGAAACAACGACAGACCTGAGAGTATACCAGGTTGTGGTTGTCTCTGTTTCAAATAGTTGTCTCATGGCCAGACCACAAAGGCTCTTTTAGGTGCAACCAGTGCCAACATTTCAGAACTATCGCACAGGAAAAGTCTTCTGTTGACAGCTTCTAAAATGGATTATTACGCCACGCACTTCATTAACTGTAAAACACCTCGTCATCTACAGATTGGAATGTCCACAGTGCAAGGTGTTCTACATTGGACGGACAAAGAGACGCCTTCAAGACCGCTTAGCGGAACACAAGTACGCCATACGGGTAGGCAATGAAGAGGACCCCATGACAAGGCACTACAAGTCCTTACACCATGGCAACCCTGCCTCCCTACAAGTTGTGTGTATTGATCATGTTCTGGCCTTAATTAGAAAAAGGGACCATTTTAAAACAGCTAAACCAAAGGGAAAGTTTTGGGATTTACAAACTACAGGCCACTAAGTACCCTGGTTTAAATGAAGATATGGATTTACAAACTACAGGCCACTAAGTACCCTGGTTTAAATGAAGATATGGATTTACAAACTACAGGCCACTAAGTACCCTGGTTTAAATGAAGATATGGATTTACAAACGACAGGCCACTAAGTACCCTGGTTTAAATGAAGATATGGATTTACAAACAACAGGGCACTAAGTACCCTGGTTTAAATGAAGATATGGATTTCACCTTTCCTGTAAGGTAGTGAGAGGTCCATTTTCTGTCATCTAGTGGAGATTTTGCTCTACTGCCCACAGCTATGTTTAGACTGTTGTCCATGTTTGCTGTGTTCCAGTGTACTATGGAATAGACAGCTCTCCTATTCTTGACACTTTATTTAAGGTTAGAACTACCTTTCTAGACGTTCTGATGCTTCTTGCTTGGAGTTGAATATTTTTTAATAACATATGTAAAGTATTTCACTTTTTAATGTGTATAGTATAGCTTACTAGATGTTGTCCAATGAATGCTGTAACCACCCCCCCTTCAAATCAGAGCTGACTGGAAAAGCTGTTCAAAAGAGGATATTATCATTTCTTTGTACTCCCTGAGGAAGACCATGCAGAGGAAATGCATCAGAGATATTAAACGTAGTTTCCATTGAACATGCCATACAGATAAAGGCATTGTAATTCATTATATGAAGTGCCTTGGTCCTCCTCGTTTTTTGATGACCAATGTACCCCTTTTAAGCTCTCTGCGCACCGAACCCGTTAGCGGGTTTAAATTCAACAACATACGGTGATTGCTACAAAAATAGTCATATTAATAAACATTCATGAAAATAAGTGTCTCACATGGGTCGAAAGCCTAGAATCTTTCTAATCCAACTGCGTTGTCAGATTTAAAAAAGGATTTACTGCAAAAGAATGCGATTATCTGAGGTCAGAGCCCCATAAAAAACAACTATTTCAACCAGCACAGGCGTAACAAAATCACAAACTGCAATAAAATAAATCGTTTACCTTTGACGATCTTCCTCTGTTTGCAATCGCAATGCTCATTGATGCACAATGAATGGTCTTTTATTTGATCAAATCAATTTTTATAGCCAAACACGAAACATTTTGTGAACCGCTTGTGTCGTGAATTCCGTCTCATTCCATTTGACGACACTTTCAATGTAAATACACACACGAAACATGACTTTTCAAGTCATGTTTGGTTTTATTGTAATCAACTTGTTTGTTTGTAACACAACCAAACCTGATGGGTCATTTCGCGGGACGTATTGACTGAAAGAAACCGATTTGAAGACAACAAGTGCACCAATGATATGACGGCTGTTTCGTTGATTGACTGTATTTTAACCCAATGACCACTGATCATCTTGAAATCTTGCTGGGTAGATAGCCAATGAGCTGAGGAACACTGCAATATGTAATGTTTGTGTTGGAAGACCAACCCATGTAGTAAACTCTGGCGTGAAGAGGGTCATTCGCCATTGAAGTTTCATATCGGAAGGAGCAACGCATGTTACGTACAGCGTTGTTTTGGTAAAGCGTGTCTTCAGCTGTTTATATATCAATCAGTATGGCGACTAAGTCAGGGAAAGCTAAATCGGAGTCTAGATATACAGATGTACACACAATTCTAGAAGAAATTGATCGGGAAAACAAGACAGAGATTGTTGTAGGACGATTCATTTAGCGATTCCCAAATGGAGGAATATTTTTTGAACGGAGAGGACATCGTTTTGGACTGGTAAGTTTCTAATGCCAATGCCGTTGTTTGAAATTAATAATATCAAATATTATTTGTGAAATGAAATAGCCCATTTGAGGCTGTTGAGGGGAGGACAGGCCCACAACAATGGCCAAAGTGAAATGGAGACAGTAGATACAGCTGGTCTGTTGTAATATAATAAAGACAGTAGATCTAGCTGAAATGTCAATATAAAAAGACAGTAGATCAAGCAGGTCATAATAATATATTCAACCTTATGTTCCCTGTACTTTATATATTTATGTTTATTATACCTGTTGATACAGGGTTCATATGTGAAACTATTCCAACTGAACATTTTCTTTCACAGTGACACTGACTCCGAATGGGAGCCCCCAGTGCCAAGGTGTCCATCCCCCACTGAAGCTGGTTCATCCAGCTCCTGCCACAAGTGGTGTTCATCTGCCCAAATGTATTTCTGCAGGCATGGATGTGCCTCAGGGCCAAAAGGGCACAGCATGGAGGCGTCGCTGTGTTCTTTGCAAAATGAAGTCCCCCATCACCTGCACCAAAAGCTTGGTGACCCTCTGCTTTACAGCAGAAAGAGACTGCTGTGGCACCTGGCATCAGCAGAACAATATTGTGTAGAGGACTGAGGGTCTTCCAAATATTGAAAGTGTTATTTTGTAAATGTATTTTTTTTAAATGTTTTTTTCTCCATTTGGGGGGGGGGCGGGGTGATAGAATACCATTTTGGTATTATGTATATAGTTATTCCATTCAAAATGTATAACTTCACCAATTTGGCCACTTGGGTACATTTGGGCAACTTGTGTGGGACACCTGGGTGACTTCATGATAAATGTCATGTAGCACACTCATTTTGGAAGTTATCATTCTGAAACTTTGCACAAGTGCTGTTGCCCTAATTTTTTCACTGAAATTGTCCCCATCATCCTATCTGAATGTTTGTTTTGTCTTGTTCATTTTAAAGATGATACAACAATAAAAATGAAAAAAAAACGTATGGTTTTCTCATTGTATTATCTAAACCAGATCGATTGTGTTATATTCTCTTACATTCAATTCACATTTACACAAACTTCAGAGTGTTTTCTTTCAAATTAAATCAAGAATATGCATATCCTTATTTCTGTGCCTGAGCTACAGGCAGTTAGATTTGGGTATGTCTTCAGGTGGAAATTGAAAAAAGTAGGGGGGTAGCTCTAAGATGTTAACCAAAGAGCACCTTCTGTCTTCCAAAATCTACTATTGTGTACCTGAGCAGCACTTCCCTTCCCCCTCTTTTTACTAGAAGTTGTCTCATGTTGTTGTGCCTACTGAACCGTCCTACTGATTCTCACAAACCACCACATCTCTGTGAATGGCAACAGTAGGTGTACTCTAGCTAGCGGGGGTGCTGTATGTAAAGCACGTCTGCTCATCAAGGTGGGGATGAATTATATTTCAATTCAGGAAGTACACTGAAATTACTTTTCTCTTCCATTAGAAACATTTGGAATGGGGATTTTTGTTTTTTGTGAATGAATGGAATTGACCCCTAACCTGCTTCTGATTCAGACAGATACTAAGAACGCGGGGCTGACACACTAGTGTCTACCACACTTCAGCAGCATGCGTTAGTCTTGTGGCAGCTGTGCAATGTCAATACTGCCAGAGCCAGCTCTTTTATCTAGCAACCACAGCCTAACCAACGTACCATGGCATGTACACACTATCCTCCACGGCTTGAAATCCTTCTTTCTCCTGGCAGTAGGCTAAATGGTGAAGATACACCCAGGGTTGACCCTGCTACTGTTGCTGGGGCCTAACTATGGAACATTCTCAGAGAACTGGAGACATGATGTTACTCCCTGTCAGTACTGTACAAGAAAGTAACGCCAGACAGTCACGTGTGTCAGCGAGCCCGGGGGTTTGTTTTATGTGGTGACGGCCTGCATGTGTCGAGTCTGTATGAACTAGCAAGCTGGTTTCCCCGTAGTTTCCTGTCAAGCCACAACAGTAGCAGAGAAAACCCATAGACATCCCTGAAACTAGCACTACCACACACTTTCACAAATCAACAGATAGAGAAAGACGAGCTCTAAACACTACTATGCTTTCTCAGACTTGTCATCAGTACGTTTCTGCAAAGGAAACAATCTCCCTTCACCCACCCAAATCCACTTTCCAAAACAACTCGATGCAGGTAAATAGTAGGCCTAAGTCTATGGAGAACTGACTACAGTAGCTATAGGAAAAATCCCGTTATTGGAAAAGACTGTTCGGAGGTCAGCCTGTGCTCCTAACATGCTATGAAAGGTCACTTCTGCTGTCCTGGAGGGATGTATTCAACACCCCAGCTGGGTGTCCTGTTCCTCCAAAAATCCCAGGGTAAGATTACAGATGGATGTGCATATGGTGGGTGGGAGACAAGGATGCATCAGAGAGAGAGACCCAACAGATGCATGTGTACATGTACTGACCAACAGGGATTATAGCGCTCAATCGGTACAAGAACAATACACACTCACACTGAGCAGGGAATCCCTGTTCCAAACAGAGACATGACTTTGAATCTCATAGCTCAACAGTGATATGAGCAGGGATACCAGAGCTGTACCGACGATTCTGTCACCAAACCAACAAGCTTCCTATCTGGACAGACAGATGTACTGATGCAAAGCACGCATGAAACGACAGCCATGATGCCATGAACAAGCCAGTTAGAAAGCATTGCTCCCAGAGCACGGGAAGACTGTGGGACACAGTAAAGCAAGGACATCATTTCCCACTCCCATCGGTGTCAAGCCTGGATGAATATAATGAAATAAAAGATAAATATACAGTACCAGTCAAAAGTTTGGACAACTTTTCTTTATTTGTACCATTTCCTACATTGTAGAATAATAGTGAAGACATCAAAACTATGAAATCATGTAGTAACCAAAAATTATTTTATATTTGAGATTATTCAAAGTATCCACCCTTTGCCTTGATGACAGCTTTGCACACTCTTGGCATTCTGTCAGCCAGCTTCATGAGGTAGTCACTTGGAATGCATTTCAATTAACAGATTTGCCTTGTTAAAAGTTCATGTTTGAGCCAATCAGTTGTTGTGACATGGTAGGAGTGGAATACAGAAGATAGCCCATATTATGGCAAGTAGAGCTCAAATAAGCAAAGAGAAATGGCAGTCTATCATTACTTTCAGACAGAAAATTAAGAACTTTGAAAGCTTCTTCAAGTGCAGTCGCAAAACCATCAAGCGCAATGATGAAACTGGCTCTCATGAGGACCGCCACAGGAAAGGACGATGCAGAGTTCTCTGCAGCAGAGGATAAATTAATTTGAGTTACCAGCCTCAGAAATTGCAGCCCAAATAAATGCTTCACAGAGTTAAAGTAACAGACATCTTAACAACTGTTCAGAGGAGACTGCATGAATCAGGCCTTCATGGTCGAGTTGCTGCAAAGAAAACACTACTAACGGACACCATTAAGAAAAGGAGACTTGCTTGGGCCAAGAAACACAAGCAATGAACATTACACCGGTGGAAATATGTCCTTTGGTCTGATGAGTCCAAGTTTTGGTTCCAATAGCCGTGTCTTTGTGAGATGCAGAGTAGATTAACAGGTTATCTCCACTTGTGTGGTTCTCAACATGAAGCACGGAGGTGCAGGTGTGATGGTGCTTTGCTGGTGACACTGTCAGTGATTTATTTAGAATTCAAGGCACACATAACCAACATGGCTACCACAGCATTCTGCAGTGATACGCCATCCCATCTGGTTCGCGCTTAGTGGGACTATCATTTGTTTTTCAACAGGACATTGACCAAACACACATCCAGGCTGTGTAAGGGCTATTTGACCAAAACGAAGAGTGATGGAGTGCTGCATCAGATGACCTGGCCTCCACAATCACCCAACCTAAACACCAATTGAGATGGTTTGGGATGAGTTGGACCGCAGAGTGAAGGAAAAGCAGCCAACAAGTGCTCAGCATATGTGGGAACTCCTTCAAGACAGTTGAAAAAGCATTCCAGGTGAAGCTGGTTGAGAGAATGCCAAGAGTATGCAAAAGCTGTCATCAAGGCAAAGGGTAGCTACTTTGAAGAATCTCAAATATTAAGTACATTTTGATTTGCTTAACACTTTCTTGTTTACTAGATGATTCTATGTGTTATTTCATAGTTTTGATGTCTTCATCATTATTCTATTGTAAAAATAAAGAAAAACCCTCAAAAGAGTAAATGTGTCCAAACTTGACAGGTACTGTATATATAAATGACCAATGTATTTACTCCAGTTTTACAATCACAAATCATAGGCCATGGCAATGAGTTTTCCTGACCAGACTAGTCAGAACCCTCGGTCCCGAGTGAAGCCAGACAGTAAACAGACAGTACATGCACCAACACTCACCTTATTCATGTTGCTAGCCTGCTGGGCGTTCATGGCGTTGTGAGCTCCCATCTGCCCTCCTCCCTGAGCCAGAGTCTCAGCCAGCACACTGCTGCCTCCCGGCCCCACGCCCCCCCCAGCACCCTGCATGGCCTGGACCTGGTACTGCTGCAGCCCCAGCCTGCCCCGTCCTGCCGGCCCCAGGGCCCCGTTCATCACCTGGCCCGGCATCCCGTGTCCATGGCTGTTCATCATAGCCTGGTTGAAGCCCGCCATGGAGCCGTTGCCTTGTTGTCCGCTGGCAGGGCTTCCTTTCTGGGCTTGGTTGGGCGAGCCCTGGCCCATGGGGACTTTCCCCATCATGGGGCCCATGCCACCGGACCCAGCACCGCCCGCTCTCAGGAGCTCAGACAGCTGCTTGTGTTTGGCGGCAGCGTCAGGGACCATGGAGCCCAGGCCCCGGGGACCTCCTCCACCCCCGCCAGGGGCACCGTTGGAGGGCATGCCCATCAGGCCACCCAGGTCCCCGTTGGGGATCAGCTCGTCTGGGAGGTCATTCTCCAGGTCGAACAGCGACACCAGGTCTAATGGGAGAAAAATGTAGTTTAGAAGGCGTGGTTTCTACTGTTCTCCTGTTCTCTCAGTAACTTTCAGGCATGATTTGTCTGTTGTGCTTGTTTGACAAGAAACTGTCCAAAGGAAAAAGCACTCATAAAAATGAACAAATTACCATCAAACGATTTCTACACTACAAACACCTATACCCGTCATACTCCAAACGGGCAGAAGCATTGCTTTGCAAAAAAAAAATAAGACTGCAGTGTCAAAATCAAATTGTTGCTGTCAACATTAAAATGAAGGGAAAGTCCCCACAGAACAGAATAGTATCCAATTCACAGATAGTCAAAACGGCGGTCAGAGTGAGATAAAGGCTTAGGCTACCATCAGCCTGCCTGACTGTTAGCGTTGCTGTCAAAAGTTACCAATTGTCCAAATATAGTCCAGGAACAGAACGGACGACAGTCCTGCCTTAACACAATAAACACCACAACCGACACACACAACCGACACAGACCGACCGACAACCTACACAGTAGAGGTCGATCGATTATGATTTTTCAACGCAGATACCGATTATTGGAGGACCAAAAATGCTGATACCGATAAAAAATAAAAATAAATTAAAAAAAATAATAAAAAAATAATAAAAAAAATCGGTCAATTTTTTTATTTTGTAATAATGACAATAACAATACTGAATTAACACTTATTTGAACTTAATATAATACATCAATAAAATCAATTTAGCCTCAAGTAAATAATGAAACATGTTAAATTTTGTTTAAATAATGCAAAAACAAAGTGTTGGAGAGGAAAGTAATGTGTGCCATGTAAAAATGTGTGCCATGTAAAAAAGCTAACGTTTAAGTTCTTTGCTCAGAACATGAGAACATATGAAAGTTGGGGGTTCCTTTTTCAAACATGAGTCTTCAATATTCCCAGGTAAGACGTTTTAGGTTGTAGTTATTATAGGAATTATAGGACTATTTCTCTCTATACGATTTGTATTTCATATACCTTTGACTATTGGATGTTCTTATAGGCCCTTTAGTATTGCCAGTGTAACAGTATGGCTTCCGTCCCTCTCCTCGCCCGTAACTGGGCTCGAACCAGGAACGCATCGACAACAGCCACACTCGAAGCATCGTTACCCATCGCTCCACAGAAGCCACGGCCCTTGCAGCGCAAGGGGAATAACAACTCCAAATCTAAAAGCGAGTGACGTTTGAAACAGTATTAGCGCACACCCAGCTAACTAGCTAGCCATTTCACATTGGTTACACCAGCCATTAGGCTGATAGGCTTGAAGTCATAAACAGCGCTGTGCTTGCGAAGAGCTGCTGGCAAAAAGCACGAAAGTGCTGTTTGAATGAATGATCACGGGCCTGCTGCTGCTCAGTCAGACTGCTCTATCAAATCAGACTTAATTATAACATAATAACACACAGAAATACGAGCCTTTAGTCATTAATATGATAGAATCCGGAAACTATCATTTCGAAAACAAAACGTTTATTATTTCAGTGAAAAACGGAACCGTTCCGTATTTCATCTAACGGGTGGCATCCCTAAGTCTAAATATTCCTGTTACATTGCACAACCTTCAATGTATGTCATAATTACGTAAAATTCTGGCAAATTAGTTCGCAATGAGCCAGGCAACCCAAACTGTTGCATATACCCTGACTCTGCGTGCAATGAACGCAAGAGAAATTACAATTTCACCTGGTTAACATTGCCTGCTAAACTGGATGAGTAGTTATAACTAGTGATTATGATTGATTATTTTTTTATAAGGTAAGTTTAATGCTAGCTAGCAATTTACCTTGGCTTCGACTGCATTCGTTTAACAGGCAGGATACTCATGGAGTGCAATGGTTCGGGCGTTGGACTGGTTAACTGTGCGGTTGCAAGATTGGAACCCCTGAGCAGACAAGGTGAAAATCTGTTGTTCTGCCCTTGAACAAGGCAGTTAACCCACAGTTCCTAGGCAGTCATTGAAAATAAGAATGTGTTCTTAACTGACTAGCCAAGTTAAATAAAAAGGTATAAAATATTAAATTAAATAAAACCAAAAATACCGATTTCCAATTGTTATGAAAACCATTACATCGGTCGACCACTACAACACACACGCACAACCTACACACACACAACCGACACACACACACACAACCTACACCCACACACACAACCTACACCCGACACACACAACCGACACACACAACCGACACACACACCCTACACAGACCGACACACACACACACAACCTACACAGACCGACACACACACACAACCTACACAGACCGACACACACACACAACCTACACACACACACACACACAACCTACACACACCCTACACACACAACCTACACACCCAACCTACACACCCACGCACACAACCTACACAGACCGACACACACACACACACAACCTACACACACACACACACAACCCACACACACACACACTACACACACACACACCCTACACACA
>NW_027002469.1:57500-89815 GCF_036934945.1 Oncorhynchus masou masou
AAGCAAGGTAAGACATGCCTCATAAAACGGTCAGGTTTCAAACAATGAAGTACGTTTTCAAAATGCATACTGCAATGCTCATTGCAAAGTGCTATGTGATGTACTTGAAGCCTGTCTATCGTTGCCTGTGCATTTGAATGGCGAATTTCTTTCAGTGAAATACGGAACCGTTCCATATTTTATCTAAACGGGTGGCATCCCTAAATCCCAATGCTGTCACATTGTACAACCTTCAATGTTATGTCATATTTACGTGAAATTCTGGCAATTTAGTTCGCAATGAGCCAGGCGGTCCAAATTGCAATGAACGCAAGAGAAGTGACAATTTCACCTGGTTAACTTTTTATGGCTGCAGGGGCAGTAGAGTAGCTTGGATGAAAAGGTGCCCATTGTAAACAGCCCCAGCTCCTCAGTCGCTAATATAAGCATATTATTATCAGTATTGGATAAAAAAACTACAGTTTCCAAAACTGTCAAAATATTGCCTGAGTATAACAGAACTGATATTGCAGGCGAAACCCTGAGGAAAATCAAAACAGGAAGTGGCTTCTATTTTGAAAACTCCATGTTCCATAGCCTCCCTTTGCTGGATTTAAAAGGGATATGAACCAGATTCCTTTCCCTATCGCTTCCTCGAGGTGTAAACAGTCTTCAGACAGTTTCAGGCGTTTATTTTGAAAAATGAGTGAGAAAGTTAACCTCTTGAATCTATGGGGGCGCAATTTCATTATTGGATAAAAAAACGTGCCCGTTTTAAGCGCAATATTTTGTCACAAAAAGATGCTCGACTATGCATATAATTGACAGCTTTGGAAAGAAAACACTGACGTTTCCAAAACTGCAAAGATTACCTGTGAGTGCCCCAGAACTGGTGCTACAGACGAAACCAAGATGAAACTTCAAACAGGAAATGAGCAAAACATTTTAAGCTCTGTTTTCCAATGTCTCCTTATATGGCTGTAAATGCAACAGGAATGAGCCCACAATTTCTGCCGTTTCCCCAAGGTGTCTGCAGCATTGTGACGTATTTGTAGGCATATCATTGGAAGATTGACCATAAGAGACTACATTTGCAAGGTGTTCGCCTGGTGTCCTCCGTCGAAATTGGTGCGTCATCTTCAGCTGCAAGTATTTTTCCATGGGATTCAGAGGAGAAAGTAGACTTCCACGAACGATATATCAATGAAGAGATATGTGAAAAACACCTTGAGGATTGATTCTAAAAACAGCGTTTGCCGTGTTTCAGTCGATATTATGGAGTTAATTTGGAAAAAAGTTTGCCGTTTTGATGACTGAATTTTCGTTTTTTTTTTTGGGTACGCAAACGTGATGTACAAAACGGAGTGATTTCTCCTACACAAAGAATCTTTCAGGAAAAACTGAACATGTAACTGAGTCTCCTCATTGAAAACATCCGAAGTTCTTCAAAGGTAAATGATTTTATTTGAATGCTTTTCTGGTTTTTGTGAAAATGTTGCCCGCTACATGCTACGCTAAATGCTACGCTAGCTATCAATACTCTTACACAAATGTTTGTTTTGCTATGGTTGAAAAGCATATTTTGAAAATCTGAGATGAGTGTTGTTAAGAAAAGGCTAAGCTTGAGAGATGGCATATTTATTTCATTTCATTTGCGATTTTCATAAATAGTTAACGTTACGTTATGCTAATGAGCTCGAGGCTATAACTGGATACAGGTTTTTTTTTTTCATAGCCAAACGTGAACAAAATGGAGCGATTTGTCCTACACAAATAATATTTTTTGAAAAACTGAACATTTGCTATCTAACAGAGTCTCCTCATTGAAAACATCTGAAGTTCTTCAAAGGTAAATGATTTCATTTGAATGCTTTTCTTGTTTTTGTGAAAATGTTGCTGGCTGAATTCTAGGCTTATAGCTATGCTAGCTATCAATACTCTTACACAAATGCTTGTTTAGCTATGGTTGAAAAGCATATTTTGAAAATCTGAGATGACAGTGTTGTTAACAAAAGTCTAAGCTTGAGAGCAAATATATTTATTTAATTTCATTTGCGATTTTCATGAATAGTAAATGTTACGTTATGCTAATGAGCTTGAGGCTATAAATAGGATCCCGGATTGCTCGACGCAAGAAGTTAACATCCCGTCAAGTGGTCACATGAGTTTTGTTCACGCAACAGAGTTTGGATAGGTATTGCTTTTCCCTCTCCTACTGTGAAAGACCTTTGCAGTTGATATATTATCGATTATATATTTTAAAAACAACCTGAGGATTGATTATAAAAAACGTTTGACCTGTTTCTGTGGACATTACGGAAACTACTTGGAATTTGTCTGCGTTGTCGTGACCGCTCTTTCCTGTGGATTTCTGAACGTAACCCGACAAACAAACGGAGGTATTTTGGATATAAAAATCATCTTCATGGAACAAAAGGAACATTTGTTGTGTAACTGGGAGTCTCGTGAGTGCAAACATCCGAAGATCAAAGGTAAACGATTAATTTGATTGTTTTTCTGATTTGTGACAAAGCTTCCTGATGCTAAGTGTACTTAATGTTTTGTCGTTCAATCAATAAACTTAAACGCTTGGATTGCTTTCGCTGTAAAGCATAGATTTTGAAATCTGACACGACAGGTGGATTAACAAAAGGCTAAGCTGTGTTTTCCTATATTGCACTTCTGATGTCATGAATATAAATATTTGTGGTAATATTTATTGAATGTAGCGCTATGCTATTCAGCGGTTGTTGATGACACTTATACCGATAAGGGGGATTGCAGCCACAACAAGTTAATATTGCCTGCTAACCTTTCTTTTAGTTAAATAGGCAGGTTTAAAAATCTATACTTGTGCATTGATTTGAAGAAAGGCACTGATGTTTATGGTTAGGTACACATTGGAGCAATGACAGTCCTTTTTCACGAATGCGCACCGCATTGATTATATGCAACGCAGGACATGCTAGATACACAGTTGATATTAATTGTTTAATTAACGAGTGATTATGATTGATTGATTTTTACAAGATAAGTTTAATGCTAGCTTGCAACTTACCGTGGCTTCTTACTGCATTCGCGCAAGAGGCAGGCTCCTCGTGAGGCAGGTGGTTAGGGCGTTGGACTAGTTTAACCGTAAGGTTGCAAGATCGAATCCCTGAGCTGACCAGGTAAAAATTTGTCGTTCTGCCCCTGAACAAGGCAGTTAACCCACTGTTCCTAGGCCGTCATTGAAAATAAGAATGTGTTCTTAACTGACTTGCCTGGTTAAATAAAGGTCTAAAAAAAACATTTTTTTTTTGTTGTTTTGTTATTTATTTTTTTAAATCGGCACTCAAAAACAGATTTCCGATTGTTATGAAAACTTGAAATCGGCCCTAATTAATCGGCCATTCCGATTAATCGGTCGACCTCTAATTAAAAGCAAGGGTTGCATTAAATAGGTGCAATGTGTGTTAATGATGCATTTGGCAAATGTTACATTTATTTGCAAAACATGTATAAACAAAAGCATTCACTGTCAAAGTTAATACATGTAAGGTCTTCATATGTAAGCTATGCACAGGACTTCGTTCAATTTATCGAATCAGTTTGTTTTCTTGATCAAACCGCAAGCAACACTTGTAAAACTGACATTTGTCTAAAAACACAGGGATGTCGATTCAAACAGGACTAGTATTATCAGAAAAACAGTAGGTTATTCTGGCCCGTTTCCATTCAACTCATCTACACAGTAGGTTATTCTGGCCCGTTTCCATTTAACTCATCTACACAGTAGGCTACAGTTCGATTGACATGCCATAGGACTATTTGAAGCCCTGTCTTGTGACCATTTAATTTGTATAGTGTATCACAATCACACATAAAGCCAGCACTGCTATCATTCTTTTATCACCTCAACAAATATTTTCCAAACATTACTTTTCTGGTCCTGCCTTTTTATTTTATTTACCAGATAGCCTAAAATAATGAAAGAAAAAGCTCAGCATAAATCTATAATAATTTAGCCATTTTTATAGGCCAAGTATTTTTTAAGGTATGGTTTCTCTTTACTCAGCACATCCACCCTGTGGTTATAACCACGGGGGACTGCAGGTTAAGAGTCAACCCACACTTCTCAAGTGTTCATGTGATAACTAAGATAAATAATGACTAATAAAAACATGTGGCAATTTACTTCCACTAAATTATGCAAATTAACCTATAGACCAATCAGCAGGACCGGTCAAATGTATTTACATGGACTTGTATTTCCATCAATGAAGAGGCTAAAAAGCATGATTTTGCAATGGGATTTTTTTCTCCATCCAGACAATTCGCATTTCGCACACCCTGCCGTGTAGCCCATTCTCACACCTTTCCATCCCAACTCCACAACCCCAACACATTACTGTCTCTCGGCTGTAATAACAGCTGTGTACCCAAACAATAACTGATACATGACAACGACAATGACTTTACTGTATCCGTTAGGAAGTTGTGTGTGTGTGTCATACATGTCTGAGCGGAGAGGTTGCACTGTGTTTCAACTAATAGGCTAACAATACCATGCCTCATTAACTGTAGTAGTGCTGAAGAAGGGTTGAGTAGGTGAGGAGGTTCTCAAAGGGAACAGTTGAACCACTTCATGACAACTCTGGCCTTATTGTGTCTGACAGCAGTGAGAAGTCAGTCACATAGTGAAGCTGTGCCTGAAATGAATCGGCACTGAGGCCTGGGTCGTGTTCATTTGGGCACCCGGTAGCAAAACGTTTTGCAATGGATAATGAAAAAAAAACTTTACAAAAAACAACAACATATTGGTCAAGTCCATATAGCACCTCCCTCTTTCACTCAGTTGGAGCATTTTCGTCCAAGTGAACCCGGGCCAAGGCTGGACTGACCAGAGCGTTGAGGGAACTCAAGAATAATTGTGTGCGTGTATGCAGAGAAGGGTGAATGACACAAGAGCCTGGGCTCTGGGCTTCCCTCTCCAGTCTCCAGGGCAGCAGGGAGCATTCTTGTGGCTGGCTCGGGCCTTTGGGAGGAATGAACTCTGAGCGCTGAGTAAACACAACACACACGCAAATAGAGAGAGGACTAATGAGGCCTAGAGTCCAAATCACATGCTCATGTTAAGGTCTTGCACGTAAGGGTGTGTGTGCACGCTCAGAAAAAGATAACAATGGCATGAGAGGCAAACCGTCCCACGCCCAGCGCAGTGCCTTGACTGTCAGGTTCTCAAGTTGGAGAGAACCTCCCTCTTCCAGAATGGGAGCGCCTGAACAGGTTGCAATGGGATAGTCTGTTAGTGAGGTGAGACCAGTGCTGTCAGAGAACTCGAATGAAGATATACGGTCAGTTTAGGGGTGAAGCTTGACACCCCTTAACCCCTTTATTAATTTGGCAGTCACTGAATAATAATATCAGTAATTGCCATTTAGTAGACACTTTTGTCCAGACTTAGTCAAGCGCCATGCTCTACCAACTGAGCTACAGTGGACCCCTGAATGGGAAGAAATATTTCTACTAGGTCTGTACAATATGCACATATACTATGAAGGCAAGCACCTTTGTCTGAGACACCATGTCTAGTAGCAGCAGTCAGTCCTGTTACAGAATGAGCATGTATAGAGAGTGAGACCAGGAGATGTGACTTACAGAAAGAGAGACCAGCTGTAGTACCAGCATTCTGATAGACCACTCATCCATCTGACAACCATTTATTTTTAAAGTTCCATGGGCAAGAAGCCAAAACCCATCCAGGAGACAGCAGAATGCCAAGTGCAGCCAGGCGGGTCATAAAAGTAGAACGATTTGAAAATACTTTGACATTTTGAGTCAACAAAAATCCTGAGAGTCCTCAAGGTTGTATAAGCTGAAGTGTGTCGGCTGGGCCACGACATGATGTTTCACCCTGGTCATTGTTACGACCGAAGCTGAACATCCTCCGTTAGACACACTCCAACCTGAGGTAAAAACAGTCAGGTTTCAGCACGCAGGAAGGCTGAGAGACTGATCCAGACAATAGACCGGTTAGAGAGGGGGAGAGACTGGTCCACAGACCGGTTAGAGAGGGGGAGAGTGGTCCACAGACCGGTTAGAGAGAAGAAAATACTAGTCCACAGACACAGCTCCATTAAAACAACTGAGCCTCAGCCATACTCCACCGACAGGCTTTATTTGCCCTGCCTACTGAGCTGCCTGGACTCAAGCCGGGTTAGAATGAGACTTTTCTAGCTCAGCTTCACTGAAACAGTTAGTCTACCTCAGCCTTGTTGCATATGACAGCAGACAGTCTAGTGAAGCCAAGCCTGAAATGAGAGGCCTCAAATGCATTGTTCTGAGCAGGAGAGTTGAGAAGGACTCAAAGTGTTTGTGAACCTGCCAATATCCCTCAGTATCATCTCTTCTGATGACACTGACCTTAGGGCAGTTTGGCATGCCCACCAGTTATGGTTATTTGGAGAGGGTAAACTGTGCCTAAGGGGCCAGGCAACTCCTTCCTCTAGCTCCTGACAGCCGACTCAGGCAGCGGAGGGGAAGGGAGAAAAAGACATAGATCATGGCGCTAATGGGACTGATTAGATTTTAAATGGTTCAGACTACACGCAGCCGGGAGAATTTAGCATGGACAAACCACCACTGCCGCCTCAGCAGCAGCGTATGCCTGAACGGCCAATTAGCTGCTGGCGGCGCAGCATTCAGCATCGGTCAAAGGGGACGGAGCAAGGTGAGACTCCAAGCCTAGGTAAGACCTCACCTTCACACACAGGCGTACACACACACATGCTTCTCTCCCAAAGGTTACCAGGCAAGGGGGGATAAACACTGCAGTTAGACGTGTGTTACCAATACCTCAACCATACACAGCTCTTAGCTAGCCTAGCTCAGAAAGTAAACAGTGGGCCAAGACTCTTAAGAAAAATATATAATAAACTTTTGCCTAATATAAACTTATATTTGTTTAATTTTTTTGCACCAAATTGAAAATGCAGGACATCCATATTCAAGTTTAAGACTAATGCAAATTTTTAAAAACTGATTTGACCAATTTGACCAGCATTCAACACCATAGTGTCCTTCAAGTGCATAAGCTTGAGGCCCTGGGTCTCAAACCCGCCCTGTGTAATTGGGTCCTGAACTTGACAGGCCACCCCAAGGTGGCGAAAGTAGGAAACCACATCTCCACTCCAGTGATCCTCAACAATGGGGCCCCACAAGGGTGCATGCTCAGTCCTCTCCTGTACTCCCTGTTCACCCATGACTGCATAGCCATGCACGCCTCCAACTCAATCATCAAGTTTCTTGACGACACAACAGTAGTGGGCTTGATCAACAACGACGAGACAGCCTACAGGGAGGTGGTGAGGGCACTCGGAGTGTGGTGCCAGGAAAATAACCTCTCGCTCAACGTCAACAAAAGGAGATGATCATGGACTTCAGGAAACAGCAGTGGGAGCACCCCCCATCCACATCGACGAGACATCAGTGGAGAAGGTGGAAAGTTAAGTTCCTCGGCGTACACATCACGGACAAACTGAAATGGTCCACCCACATAGTGTGGTGAAGGCGGTGCAACAGAGCCTCTTCAACCTCATGAGGCTGAAGAAATTTGGCTTGGCACCGAAAACCCTCAAACTTTTACAGATGCACAATCGAGAGCATCCTGTCGGGTTGCATCACCGCCTGGTACGGCAACTGCACGACCCTCAACCGCAAGGCTCTCCAGAGAGTGGTGGGGTTCACACAACGCATCACCGGGGGCAAACTACCTGCCCTCCAGGACACCTACAGCACCCGATGTCACAGGAAGGCCAAAAAGATTATCAAGGACAACAACCACCCGAGCCACTGACCGTTCACCCCACTACCATCCAGAAGGAGAGATCAGTACAGGTGCATCAAAGCTGGGACCCGAGAGACTGAAAAACAGCATCTCTCAAGGCCATCAGACAACGAAACAGCAATCACTAACTCAGAGGCTGCTGCCTACATACAGACTCGAATCATTGGCCACTTAATAAATGGATCACGAGTCACTTTAAATAATTCCACTTTAACTTATAATGGAATGGGGGGCAGTATTGAGTAGCTTGGGTGCTACTCAGGCCCAGAAGCTAAGATATGCATATTATATGTAGATTTGGATAGAAAACACTGAAGTTTCTAAAACTGTTTGAATGATGTCTGTGAGTATAACATAACTCATATGGCAGGCAAAAACCTGAGAAACAATCCAACCAAGAAGTGGGAAATCTGAGGTTTGTAGGTTAAGTATTTTGCCTATCCAACTTAGTGGAAATATGGTACGATTGCACTTCCTAAGGCTTCCACTAGATGTCAACAGTCTTCAGAACCTTGTTTCAGGCTTCTACTGTGAAGGGGGAGAGAATAAGAGCTGTTTGAGTCAGGTGTCTGGCAGAATGCCATGAGCTCAGTCTCGCACGCGCCCGTGAGAGTTAGCTGCGTTCCTTTTCATTTCTAAAGACAAAGGAATTGTCCGGTTGGAATATTATTGAAGATTTATGTTAAAAACATCTTAAAGATTGATTCTATACTTCGTTTGACATGTTTCTACGAACTGTAATTTGTCTGGACTAAGTGTGCCTGCAACCTCATGAATTTGGATTTGTGAACTAAACACGCGAACAAAAGGAGGTATTTGGACCTAAATGGACTTTATCAAACAAAACAAACATTTCTATTTTATAAGGCTATTTCTGACTTCTGTTGACTCCACAACATGACAGGTATCTGTATGGCTTGTTTTGGTGTCTGAGCGCTGTACTCAGATTATTGGATGGTGTGCTTTTTCCTTAAAGCTTTTTTGAAATCTGACACAGCAAATGCATTAAGGAGAAGTATATCTTTAATTCCATGTATAACGCTTGTATTTTCATCAACATCTATGATGAGTATTTCTGTAAATTGATGTGGGTGTTGGCAAAATCACCAGATGTTTTGGAAGCAAAACATTACTGAACATAACGTGCCAATGTAAACAGATGTTTGGATATAAATATGAACTTTATCAAACAAAACATACATGTATTGTGTAACATGAAGTCATATGAGTGTCATCTGATGAAGATCAAAGGTTAGTGATTCATTTTCTCCAGTTATGCTTTTTGTGACTCCTCTCTTTGGCTGGAAAAATGGCTGTGTTTTTCTGTGACAAGGTGCTGACCTCAGATAATCGCAATGTATGCTTTCGCCGTAAAGGCTTTTTGAAATCGGACACTGTGGTGGGATTAACAACAAGTTTCTTTAAAATGGTGTATAATACTTGTATGTTTGAGGAATTTTAATTATGAGATTCCTGTTTGAATTTGGCGCCCTGCACTTTCACTGGCTGTTGTCATATTGCTCTCCCGTTAACGGGATTGCATCCGTAAGAAGTTAATGTTTACACATCATACATTACTCATCTCATATGTATATACTGTATTTTATACCATCTACTGCATCTTGCCTATGTCGCTCGGTCATTGCTCATCCATATATTTAAATGTACATATGCTTATTCCATCCCTTTAGATTTGTGTATTAGTTAGTTGTGGAATTGTTAAGATTACTTGTTAGATATTTCTGCACTGTCGGAACTAGAAGCACAAGTATTTCGCTACACTCGCATTAACATCTGCTTACCATGTGTATTTGACCAATAAAATGTGATGGTCATTGATTTAATTTGTATATTTCTTCCACGCATCTGACAAGTAACAAATCAATCACCAGCTACAACGGTCAGAATCAGCTACAACGGTCAGATACTGGGATATTTGTGTCAGTTAAAAGACAACACCGCGCACACGCACTGTAAGATGAGAGCTAATTTAACAGGACACCTACACCTCATCAGTCTGGTATGCTTTAAAATCGCATTTAATTCCAAATTTCAATAATGGAGGGGGGTTTGTTCAGCTTTGATTTGAGAGAGACTGTGGTGTAAAAACTGTAATACTGCCTTATAAGACTGAGGTGTGATGACTTCAAGATGTGGAGAATTAGTGGCGCACTGCAATCCATTTGCTGAATAGCCATTATGAACAAACAGCCAGCCATTCAAGAAAAATGAGGGGAGAACAATCTGAGACAGGGTTAAACTAAGCAGTCTTTGAGAGGAGGTCTGAGCTGCAGAGAGCTGGAGAGGTGACAGTGTTTTCTCCCGCAGGCCTTTAACAGACAGACTCAGAGGTTTAAATGAAAAATGCCCACGCTGATCGACAAAATCCTGCCTGTTTCACATCAGAGAGTATTAGCACCCTGCAGACCAAGAGTGTTCAGAGGAGAACAGAGGAGAGGAGAGGTGGGGTGGAGAGGTAATGTGGGGAGGCAGAGGAAGAGATGAGGGGTAAGGAGGAAAGAGGTGAGGAAGAGGCTTGGGCAGTATACCAACGGTATGATTTTAAGCACACAAAAAGTCAATTGAGCCAGTCACAAAGAGCACATGGAGCAAACGTAACAGCAAACGTGATAAATTCACTACTAATCTGGGGTAAAGTTGATCCAGGATTCTGCCAGAAAGGGGAAAATAAAATGCAGAAAGAAATATCTTGCTAGACGCAGTTCTAAAATTATTCTTATTGTAAATTCTCAGCTTTAGCCAGGGCTCGCACCAAAGCATGAATGTAAAAGGACTAATTTCATGCTTCAGTTGCACTTCTCCATTCGAAGGAAATATCTTTGCGCCCATCATTAGATCACCAGATAGCTCTCTTACTGATGTGAAGGCTACTTTTCGGGATAATGTTAAAATGCTAGATTAACTTCAGACAAAACATCAGGAAATGTAGCTGGCTACATTTTTTCTATGATAGACATTAGAAATATGATGGCCACCCATCGTTATTGCAAAAAGTACCAAGCTTTTACATTCTAAACTCGCTAATTTACTGAAGTGTGTGTGCTACCGTCTCAGGACAGTAAATTGGTGGTTGAAGATATTCCACTAGTGGTGTGGGGGCTGTGCTTTGGCAAAGTGGGTGGGGTTATATCCTGCCTGTTTGGCCCTGTCTGGGGGTATCGTCGGACGGGGCCACAATGTCTCCCGACTCCTCCTGTCTCAACCTCCAGTATTCATGCTGCAGTAGTTTGTGTGTAGCGGGCTACGGTCAGTCTGTTATATCTGGAGTATTTCTCCTGTCTTATCCGGTGACCTGTGTGAATTTAAGTATGCTCTCTCTAATTCTCTCTCTTTCTTTCTCTCGGAGGACCTGAGTCCTAGGACCATGCCTCAGGACTACCTGGCCTGATGACTCCTTGCTGTCCCCATTCCACCTGGCCGTGCTGCTGTTCCAGTTTCAACTGTGCTGCCTGCGGCTGTGGAACCCTGACCTGTTTACCGGACGTTTCAACTCTCTAGAGGCAGCAGGAGCGGAAGAGATACTCTGAATGATCGGCTATGAAAAGCCAACTGACATTTACTCCTGAGGTGCTGACCTGTTGCACCCTCTACAACCACTGTGATTATTATTATTTGACTCTGCTGGTCATCTATGAACATTTGAACATCTTGGCCATGTACTGCTTTAATCTCCACCCGGCCCAGCCAGAAGAGGACTGGCCACCTCTCATAGCCTGGTTCCTCTAGGTTTCTTCCTAGGTTCTGGCCTTTCTAGGGAGTTTTTCCTATCCGCTGTGCTTCTACACCTGTATTGCTTGCTGTTTAAGGCTGGGTTTCTGTACGGCACTTTGTGACATCAGCTGATGTATGAAGGGCTTTATATATAACTTTGATCGCTAAGAAAATAGCATTGCAGTTCTGTTGTCATCTGATAAAGTATTTTCAGTCAAATGTGTGGCACTAATGTATTTTGTGTTTAGAAAAAGTAGTTGCCCACCACTTATCGCTCTATTGCTAATAAAAAATAAAAAAAAACACTTGGCTTTCAAAATAAAAATGCAGGTGAAATGCTTTCAAATGCAGATTTTATGGTCTCTTTTGAAAATGCAGATTTCTTAAACTGAATGCGGCCCCTTCTGTTTGTCAACTGAGTATCTTAAGTTATCTATCTATAAGTTATCTAAGATGGAGAAAACACATTTTCTCCAACTATTCAATTGGTTTGCTAACTTGGTATCTAAAGTTGGCTAGCTTGGGAAATGGCACACCTTGAGGGCACAGCTGGTAATACTGTATTAAAAAAAAAGTATGGAAATCTGGATACCGCCCACACCCATACTGTGCAGCAGGGCTCCGTTGGTCCCACTGCTATTTTGAGGGGACATCTGCAGTAGTGCCCCCTTCACCCCACACACCCCTCCATCCCATTCTAATCAGTTCCACTTCAGCAGATACATTAACCCGCACAGCGAGCACACTGCCTGGGACCGTTCCCCTGTTTCCCCTGAAGCGGGTGGAACTGAAGGCAGTGTTTTTACGCTTGGCTGTATGTACACTAATGCTAACATGGGTGGAATAATGCTCACCCACCCAGGGGTTGGTGCCCATTCACCGAGCCCAGGCGGAGGAGAACACCCACTAGGTAAGCAATGTGCCTGAAGAATACTCGTCTGGAGCCAATTTCTTAAGACGGGCATTAACACACAGTGAACACAACCACTGGCGTACAGATCAAAACAAACAGACATTGGCTGGCATCCATGGATCAAACATACACGGCATAATCTGTCACACATTAACTTCTCCAGAGTAGGGGGCAGCATACGGAGGTTTGGATGAAAAGCATGCCCAAATTAAACGGTCTGCTACTCGGGCCCAGAAGATATGATATGCATACAACTGGTAGATTTAGATAGAAAACACTAAAGTTTCCAAAACTGTTAAAGTAGTGTCTGGGAGTAAAGTATAACAGAACTGATTTGGCAGGTGAAACCCTTTAATTCAGGAAGTTATTTTGGTTTTGTAGTTTTCTATTCAATGCCATTACAGTATCCATTGGCTTAGGACTCAAATTACAGTTCCTGTGCCTTCCACTAGATGTCAAGTCTTTAGAAATTGTTTCAGGCTTGTATTCTGGTAAATGAGGGAGTAAGACCAGTCTGAATGAGTGGACCCTGATGTCAGAGCTTTTTCATGCGCAATCCCGAGAGAGTGCATTTCTTGTTTACCTTTTATACTGACAACGTTATTGTCCGGTTGAAATATTATAGATAATTTAGGCTAAAAACAACATGAGGATTGAAAATAAACATCATTTGACATGTTTCTATGAACTTTACGGATACAATTAGGATTTTTTGTCTGCCTGTTTTGACGGCGTTTGAGCCTGTGGATTACTGAAGAAAACAAACAAAACGGCCATATATAAAGAGACTATCGAACAAAAGGAACATTTATTGAGTAAATGAATGTCTTCTGAGTGCAAACATATGAAGATCAAAAGGTAAGGTATTAATTGTATCTCTATTTCGGAGTTTAACTCTTCTGCTTGGCTGGTTACTGTTTGTAATGATTTGTCTACTGGGCTATGCTCTCAAATAATCGTAAGGTATGCTTTCGCCGTAAAGCATTTTTTTAAATCTGACACCGTGGTTGGATTCACAAGAAGTTAATCTTTAAATCTATGTAAAATATGTTTTGTTTTCTGAATTTTTATAATGAGTATTTCTTATTTGAATTTGGCGCTCTGCAATGTCACTGGATGTTGGCCAGGTGGTACGCGAGCATCCCACATACCCTAGTGAGGTTAACACATCAAACCCGGGACAGCCGTCCCGCCTACACTGGCTGACAGGCTACAAGGTGCTCTGAAGGGCTGGGGGGGGAGAGCAAAGCGTGCGTTTGCGGTCTACCACAGTAATAATGGGCCTCAAAAACATGACTTGAGCCAGCCAAACCCATGACAACACACACTATGCGTTTATGCAGTGAATCCATTTACTTTAGGCCAGTGGTTCTCCATCCTGGTCCTGGGGAACCCAAAGGGATGCACATTTTTTGTTTTTGCCCTAACACACCTGATTCAAATCATCAACTCACCATCAGGCTTTGATGATTTGAAATTAGGTGTGTAGTGAGAGGGCAACAACAATAATGTGCATCCCTATGGGTTCTCCAGGACCAGGATTGAGAACCACTGCTATAGGTTAAATCGGGACATTCAAAATTGAGAGAAAGAAGGTGTATGGTTTAATATGTGGCTAAGCAGGAAAAAGCGATTCAGCATTGATAGTTTTCTAAACAAATAAAGATCCAGAGTGTTGGACACAGTCCACCTAGATTGGCTAGAACTCTCATCCGGAAGTCAAAACCTGTCAAAAACACTAAGGCAGCACCCATCACAAATTCACACATCCATTCATACAGGTTGTCTATTCATCTTCAACACTTCCAAGAGAGAGCAGTCTCCTACTCTCTCCTCATAACCCTCCCTCCCAGCATAATTTTTTCCAGGGCTGAGTGGGAGCGAGAAGGAGTGAGTAGGAGTGAGGAGCGGAATCTGCTCTTTTCACAGGTCTGCTTGAGGAATATCTGGGAATTGGGCTTTTTCAAGTCAAACAAAACCCTATTTTGTCTCCGCTGCCATCTGCAATCTGTGGCTCTAAATCTTCTCAGTGTACTCAGGACCCCGTGCCGCTTCACAACTTCAAAGGAAAGCAGGTCTGTGGCACACTATGCCATGTATCGCTGAGAAGTTGGTGAGTGACTGTAGTGCTGGGCTATCAGAGGATTTGTGTGTGTGGTTGTGTCAGCTGGGCAGTTCATTAGAGGGGTGTGTGTGTAAGATACCCAACTTGTAATACCCAACTTGGCCTAGTTTGAGATGTTTGCATTTTTCCCCCAACGTTTGATAGTGGTGGAGAATTTAGTTGCACAATGGAAATATTCATTCACTACCGACTGCACAATGAACCCCGAACGCAATTCACTACTACAACTCTACAATGGATGTACACATGGCATTGCTATATACAATACAGAGATAAAAACAAAGCGCCCTCATTAAAGTCAGAGAGCACTCAGGTTAAGTCACATTATTTAAAGTGCATTTTAAAGCAACAAGATAATCTGATAGCACTGAAGGTTATAGATTGCCCTCTGAACTTTGCAGCCCACCCGTAGACTTCCAGCCTCCATTTAGGCGACTCTCTAGTCTTGGCTTTGACATCAGACACCAGCAGCTGGTTCTGAGGCAGTCAGCCACGCCCGGGAACAACTCAACATGTAGCAGGGGTTTAAAGCTGACTTCCTCTTCCAGGCAGGCATGGGTAGCCTAACCACGTTTCATCAGAGCTACCGGACAATACAATGGAACATTAACTTTTTGGGGTTGTGAGTGTGACAATCATTTATTTAGGAGCCACCAAATCAATAAAACAATGTTCTATAAACTGCTTGACCCAGGAAGCCCCCCAAACCCACCATTTGGGGACACACTGGTGTAAGTAAGTCCTGATTGGGGTTAACACCACCACATAGGGTCAATTCAACTTATCAGGATATAATTTAGCCAAGTGTAGTACAGGCAACCACACACTCCAGGACAGATGTGCAGCATAGGGGTGTGTGTGTGTGTGTGGTAGTGCTGAGAGATGAACCAAAATGTTGGTTATTTTTTTCATTTTTAAACTAATTGACCAACATCGGTTACATTTCTGGGGGTTTCGGTGAGCTCGATGTGCAGTTTCTGCAGAGATAAATCGGATCAAGCCTGAACTGTGCAATGTAATAAGAGTTGAAGTTTTCAACAGGTAGTACTGAGTGATTACTGCTTTTTGACATTGGTCGGCATACTTTTATTTATATAAATAAATAAGTCCCATGGTAGTGAGTGCCCATTAAATATTTACCATAATTTATTCACATTAATTTAAAATATTTCAGTTGTCTATATTACATTGTTTATTTGATGACTATTATTTCATTCCAAAATCATCTCATCTCTATAGAGCTGCTGCCTATGCTGACTATCAAAATCACTATTTTAGTAGTTCTTCAAAGTAAATCAGGCATAGTTTTATGACTGCTAAATACCATCTATCAATCCCGTCGATCATGTATGTTCAGGTAGATATACCTTTGTGAAGCAACAGCTGTTCTCTATATCACCTCACCATTGCGCATTCTTCTCTCTCTTCCATAGCAGGCGTAAAACACAGACGGGACAAGTAGATGCGCAATGGATTATGGCCATTGTAGTTAATTAGAACATTTTATGCACTAAACTACATAGAATATTGGCCTATTGGAAATTACAACTCCCTACTACATAACACAGTTCAGGCTTGATCTGATTCATCTCTAGAGAAACTGTGCAATGTGCGAAATTAGTTCACAAACAGAACTAAAAATGGAATTAAAGAAAATACTTGAACATGTCGGTCAATTAGTCGTTTAAAAACTGAAGAATGTTTTTTTGCTCAGCACGACCAACAGGACAGGCAGCAGCATTAACAGCAGCTCTATAGAGATGAGATGACTTGGAATGAGATAATAAAGTCATCAAATAAACAAATATAATATAGACAACTGAAATATTGTACAGTAATGGTAATAAATGGTGGATAATAGGTGATAATCAGTAATGGGCAGTTACCACCATCATGGGACTTCTATGAAAAAATATATTGTGTTACTGCGGTCAACCCACATAATATAGTGCATTTATGAGGCTGACCCATTTAGTCGACTGGTCGATTGTTCGGCTGATGGTCGCCCGAGATTTATTTAACCGAGCAGTAGCAAAAAAACACCTGTCTGATTCGCATTGACTGGACTGATCCATTGTGGAGGCCGTGGGGATGGCACAGTCCATTTCAAGACATGTGCTACTGAAATGGTATACGATTATATTAGGTCAGAACAGTAGTGCAACATTATTGCGCTCTCTCCCACGTTGGAAATATAATAATCGCTGTCCGCGGTTCTGAAACACATCAGCGTGCTGCCGAATTGGCACAGTCACCAAGACCATGTTGCTATGTGCATAATAGCAAAGTTAAACAGCATATTGGAGATGAGAAAACAGGTCTTGCCTTGTCTAAGAAAAGTGAGGAGCAGAAACCAACTTAAAATAGGCCTATAATGAGGGCCTCCCGGTGGCGCAGTGGTCTAAGGCACTGCATCGCAGTGCTAGCTGTCCCACCAGAGATTCTGGGTTTGAGTCCAGGCTCTGTCGCAGCCAGCCATGACCGGGGGCGATGCACAATTGGCACAGCCGTCCGGGTTAGAGAGGGTTTGGCCGGTAGGGATATCCTTGTCTCATCGCGCTCTAGCAACTCCTGTGGTGGGCCGGGCGCAGTGCATGCTGACCAGGTCGCCAGGTGTACTGTGATTCTTCCGACACATTGGTGCGGCTGGCTTCTGGGTTGGATGGGCAGTGCGGCTTGGTTGGGTTTCGGAGGACGCACGGCTTTCGACCTTCGCCTCTCCCGAGTCCGTATGGGAGTTGCAGCGACAAGACTAACTACTACCAATTGGATACCACGATAAAAGAATATTTTTTTTTTTTACATTTATTTTTTACACACACACACATATATAAATAGGCCTATAAATAGCCTAATTGTGCCTTGTTTATAAATATATATAAAAAATAAATCAGATCCGGCTTTTTTTGCCTGTTTGAGTGTTTGTTAAATAGCCCACTAATTCTGGGAGCATCAAGCCTGATGCAACCGCAACATGTCAGATAACAATTTCACAAATGTGGCTGTTTCTAATATTTGATTTGCTGTAATAAAGCCTTTATTTTTGCTTTCTTAAGTTAAGAACAGCCTCGCTGGTATTTTTTACAATGTTCCAAATTGTCAAAAAAGTTAACCCTCTCCATAATGATAATAATCATTATAATAAATAATGGCATTATCATTAGTAGGCTTAGTACAGCAGCCTTGTATAACCACCATTGAGCTATAGGCCTAACATTCTGACCAAACAGGATGCGCCCCATCGCACACGCATTGATTTTGTTCACCCAGACCAGAAGATAACAGGACACACAGGTTAAAACATAAAACTAACTGAACCAATTATATTAATTTGTGGACAGGTCGAAAAGCATTGAACATTTATGGCAATTTAGCTAGCTAGCTTGCTGTTGTTATCTAATTTGTCCAGGGATATAAACATTGGGTTGTTTTTTTACCTGAAATGCACAAGGTCCTCTACTCCGACAATGAATCCACAGATGACGAGAAAAACAAATTTGGTTTACAGTTCTCTACTCCTTCCTACAGGCTTCTTTTTCCTTCGTTGGACTTTATATGGCGGTTGGCAACCAACTTTACCGGGCATTACTAGAACCGACTGGAGTGTGGAAGTCAGTTCATCATTTAACCACCCACGTGGGTATATGCTTCCAAAAACCAATAAGGAGATTTGAGAGGCCGGACTTGCAGCGCATTGAGCTTCACAAATAGAACCTACTTCTATTTTAGTGTCTGGCCATGCATATGCTCGCTGAGGAGCACGAGCAGTGTGGGTGCAATGATTGAATAACATGTATGTGTACATTAATTTAGCATCTCACGCGACACGAGTGGTGTGGTCAGCATGTTAGAGCGCATCCTGTTTAGTCTTATACCATAACTTAGGTATACATATCAATACTCATAGGCAACTGCATCAATCATTAAGTCATTCATGATTTGAAATGCAATCAAGCATTTTAGTTTTAAAATAAAATATATCAAACATTGAATAATTTGCATAAACGCTAAAAAAAACTTTCATTTTGGAAATTGCATTCACGAATGAATGCGACTGTTGTCTTTGCTGAACTTAAGGCTTTCCAAAAAAGCTAAACGTTACAGACTCTCTGGTACGCTTATAATTTATTTTGTGTTATTTTTTTGACAATTTGGAACAATGATTTTGTCATCTAACAGCACCTGTTTGGCACACACAATATGCACAGTGCTTGCCCCTTACCTAATTTTTCTTCATCTCCAGTATTTTCAACTAGTCACATTTATTCCACAAATCTGACTTTTTCCTCCCAAGTAACCAGTAAACATTACCCCGTTTTGAGTTTGTCATGTCCTCAGCATCCATCTCTCTCTATCGTGTTACGGTGTTCCGAGTTTGTTATAACCAATCAATTGATGTGATAATGATATGCTATAGGTCAGGCCCTATTGGACAAGTGCATGCGATGAATAAATATGTCTTGTAAAGAGAGCAAGGGGTTGAGGGAATGTTTTTACTAAACAAATGAGGGATTTCGGTAACAGGACTTTTCAGTAAGAAATCACTGTAATTATGTTGCAGCTTCTGCAACACGGACAGCCCAATAAACACTGCTGATGTTCTATGGTGGTCGCTGCAGCAGGGAGGAGAGAAACAACCGGTACTGGTCACACAGTCACTTGCTGTCATTTTTTTTTAACACAGAGCCGCAAGCCTGAGCCCGGCCTGGCAGAATCAAATCAATTGCGGTCGGAGTCCCTCTCGTCATTCTTGTGTCTTAATTATTTCATCAAACAGTGCGCTTAAATCATAAGACAAGCTCAGTACATATCATGGATATGATTCAAACACATAGGATGTTTTATCATTTCAATCGATTTGTCGAAAGAACAGGTGACTATTGTCAACTAAGATTTTGACAGGGACTGCCCTAGTTGTTTTATTTTGTATTACAGCATATAACCCACATAATGCATAGTCAAAGAAATAATGGAAACCAAAAAAAGTTTTTAAATTTAAATAATTGAACCGAACCCGACATTAAAAAGCATTAATCACTTAGCTCTTGTGTGTGGAGGCATAGAGTAGTGCAGCTGCCACAAAGACGTCATAGAATGTTAAGCATAAAATATGACTGGTTGTTAAATACCCATGTTAAACGATATGTTGGCTGGCTGTGGCTAGCGATATGAGGCCAGGAGCCAGGGGAAGTTGTGCAGGTTCAAATCACATCAAATTGTATTGGTCACATACACGTTATTGCGGGTGTAGCGAAATGCTTGCGCTTCGAGCTCCGAGAGGTGCACTAACATCTAATAAGAAATATCTAACAATTTATCAACATTTTTCCAATAGACAAATCTAAGTAAGGAATGGAATTAAGAATATATACAGTGCCTTGCGAAAGTATTCGGCTCCCTTGAACTTTGCGACCTTTTGCCACATTTCAGGCTTCAAACAAAGATTTAAAACTATTTTTTTTGTGAAGAATCAACAAGTGGGACACAATCATGAAGCGGAACGACATTTATTGGATATTTCAAACTTTAACAAATCAAAAACTGAAAAATTGGGCGTTCCACTTCATGATTGCGTCCCACTTGTTGATTCTTCACAAAAAAATACAGTTTTATATCTTTATGTTTGAAGCCTGAAATGTGGCAAAAGGTCGCAAAGTTCAAGGGGGCCGAATACTTTGGCAAGGCACTGTACATATGGATGAGCGATGTCAGAGCGGCATGGACTAAAATACAGTAGAATAGTATAGAATAGAGTATATACATAAGAGATAAGTAATGCCAGATAGGTAAACAAAGTCACCAGTGTTCCATTTATTAAAGTGGCCAGTAATTTCTGGTCTATGTCTATAGGCAGCAGCCTCTAATGTGCTAGTGATTGCTGTTCAGCAGTATGATGGCCTTGAGATAGCTGGGACCGGGACACTGAAAAACAGCTTTGATGCACCTGTACTGACCTCGCCTTCTGGATGATAGCGGGGGGAACAGGCAGTGGCTCGGGTGGTCGTTGTCCTTGGTGATCTTTTTGGCCTTCCTGTGACATCGGGTGCTGTAGGTGTCCTGGAGGGCAGGTAGTTTGCCCCCGGTGATGTGTTATGCAGACCGCACCACCTTCTGGAGAGCCTTGCGGTTGCGGGCGGTGCAGATGCTGTACCAGGCGGTGATGTAGCCCAACAGAATGCTCCCAATTGTGCATCTGTAAAAGTTGAGGCTTTTAGGTGCCAAGCCATATTTCTTCAGCCCGATGAGGTTGAAGAGGCTCGGTTGCGCCTTCTTCACCACACTGTCTGTGTGGGTAGTCCATTTCAGTTTGTCAGTGATGTGTACACCAAGGAACATGAAGCTTTCCGCCTTCTCCACTGCGGTCCCATCAATGTGGATAGGGGGGTGCACCATCCTGAGTGTTTGGGTGGGTACAGTGTGGTGGTAGACCTCGAGGTTAGGTTTAGGCTTAATGTTCTCTCTGATAAAAACCAACCAAGGCAGCGCTGTGGTAGACTATTGTTATTGTCTGGGAGGCTAGGTTTATGAGCACAGGAGACCTGTCCATAAACTTCACTGCAGGGCCCCTATTCAAGGGCAGCGTCGAAATTGCTATCAGTTTCACTCTGTATGAGCATTTCTATAACTTACCTTCAAGTTCATGTTGACACTTCTGTTGTCTGTGCTCATACAATAGTCCTATACCGGTAGGTTAACAAGTGTCTATCAGTGTTGAAATTAACCAAATTCAACAGGTTGCACTTTTCTTTTGAACAGACGCGGCGGCTATATCACAATCCTCGTCTGCGTTCGGACCGCTGCTCCAACTCACTCCACCACAATTACATTATCCGGAACATAGGGGTGACAAGTTTTTAGAGGCGTAGCTAGTAAACGGAGAAGGAGCGACAGACACATCAGCACATGGTGCAATACCAACACCGCCAGTAGACTGACTTTACTACCAAGGCATATGGGCAAGTCGAGAAGATAGCAGCGGGGGATTGGCTACTAGAGACGGGTGACTGTAGATTCAGTGACAGTCGGGTGTGACAATTTAATACCACGAGCAACTAGACTGCAAAGCTCGAGAGCTGACATATGAAAGTTCCAAGTGAGGAACATTGTGCACGAGCGAACGCAGTCAACACCAGACAAAACATAAAAAGTAGTTTTCATTATCACTAAAATAAATCATGCACTGTCAGCATAATTTTTTTAATCAATAGACTGACGACCAAATAGGCCCTACTTGGTGCTTACCTGGACCATCTGACGCTGAAAGCGCAGGTGAATTGAGTTTCGGTCGCTTTGCGATGGGAGGTCCGACGTCCAGCAAATTCTCCGCCATTCTGATCGGTAAGAATGATCACTAAATAATGATGCAAAACTAAATTCGACTCCTTCCAGATAGATTTTTTTATGGCAACAATCTTCTTTCTTACTCACACCCCACGTATGGGGGTATTTAACCAACTAGCTGGCAAGATAGAAAAATGCTTGCACTAGTCAGCCGAGTAGAATGTTTCAAAATAAAGGCAACAGCGCCACGCTTCGCCGCTGACAATCACCCCATGATAATCCAACACCCAACACCCACATAATTATCGTTAATAATTATGGCCCAAAAATATTTCGGTTCACGAAAAATAAATTAAAATAGTAGCAAAAAAAAGTATATAGTGTGGATTCAAGTCCCTTTCTCCATAAATCCCTAGATGGGCATCTTTAAATAAGTGCCTTTTCCCGGTCCAAATGAACAGCCTTAAATTCAATTTTCACCTCCAATAAAGACAAGAAATTTCCAAAAATATTTTGTATGCGACGATGTATTTTTCTCGATACTGTCTCTCGATAAATGCATCGTCTCGGAACGGAGATACGGAGAAGCGGCGCTCTCTGAAGGGGAAATCAAATATACGAGGGGCTCTCTAGACGACAAAAACTGATCCAATCCTCGTTTTTTCTCAACAATTCTCTCCGAAGGAATAAAGACTTCGATTTTCTGCAGAATAAAGCCGTTTGAGCACGGTCTAAATGGCTCGTTTCGGTCTAAAAAATAATGCTCTCCCAAAATCCTGATTCTGAGCCGCGTCAAGATGGCGGCTGTTGATTCCTCCGATACAAAAAGTTTTTTTCTTTCTAGCTCGACTGTGGGGGGGAGGGGCTGTGCAATCACGCCCTACGCAAACCTATGCCCTGCCGTGCGTCATGTGGACGTACATCAACAAGCCTCTAGGGGTGGAATAACCCAAAAAATTAAGTAGCTGTCAAAGCACTTTCTAACCTAAAGTGTTACAGAACAATGTACAAGTGAGCAGTTATTGTGCAGCCCCCCATATACATTGTGTATTATGCGTCACCAAGTCACCAACCCTCATAAGACCATTTTTAGGGCACTTCACCCTTGTCCATCCCTCTAGTCAACTACATTTGTATCAATTTAAGGAGCCAAGCAACAGAAGTTTACATGTCAATTGTAAATGCATCATGGTAAATATCAAGCAATGCAAACAGAACCATCCAAACAAATCTCAGAGGGAAAAAAAACTTTATTCTTCTTTTTTTTTTACCTTCATTTGCAGACCCCTCCAAAAATGCAGCGTGCTATAGGCTGTATAAAATACAGTGGGAGGGAGGCCAAAGATCTACCAGCCACAACTATAAGTAGGCTTATATGAAACAGGGTCTGAAAACATGAACAGAAATCTAGCAGTGTGATTTTACCTTGCAGGGTGTCTGATGTAGCCTGGTCCCAGATCTGTTTGCAATGTCTCGTCAACTCCTACGGTCATTGTTTGCTGTTACATTGACCATAGGAGCTGCCAACAGCACAAACCAATCTGAGACCGACCAGGCTACTCATGGGGGAATACCATGGGATCCCTTAGGATGGAGAGATCTGTCGCCTAGGCCTATATAGAAGTAGTGGTGGCAGGAAAATGTCCTTATAGGTCCCTGTCAGTGTCCCATGTGGCTCAGTTGGTAGAGCATGGTGCTTGCAATGGCAAGTTGTGTGTTCGATTCCCATGGGGGACCAGTATGGAAAAAAATGTATGCTCGGGATCAGAGTGTCTGCTAAATTACTCAAATGTAAATTGACTTTGACATACTGAGGTGGAAAGAAATGGACAAGTTCCGGCAGCACACAATCCTAGGCCTACTGGGGTAAGTTAGAGCATCCCTCTCCCACAATCATACAGGTACACAGACATTCATACAGTGTAGGTACACACACATACTATACATGCAGGCAAACATGACATTTGGACGTAATTGTAACAGTGTTCTAACCTTCCATGTATTCCTCAACCCTTTAACAATGGCACCGGTATAAATAATACAACATATCAAATGCATATGTACATACAGAGTGAGTGCTTTGTGCAAAATGTATACATACCGCATACATATCGTACTAGTGAGTATAGAAACAACCCGGCATCAATGTGCACGACAAGACCGGGCAAATTAAAGAGGGGGAAATAAGGCCAAACATACATCAAATCAATGACATCTCAATTTGGCATCAAAACTAGTCCCAATGTGCCATTCTGTTAGTTCACAACGTTTCAATCCCATTGTCAATTCATGAAGTCCTTTTTGCAGGAAGGCAAGTTAGTACAAAAAAAACTAAGCTTTTTTTGAAGTAGGGAACACAATTCCTTTTTCACACTACTGAGCCCAACCGAGCTGAAGTGTGCTGGTTCAGTAACACATTCACCACAGTTGCAGTGTGAAATGAAAATAGAGCCATCATCACAGTACGGTCCGGACTGAATTGGGCTCAAGATTTGAGCTCCAACAACTCTATAAGAGTTAGCCTTAAATTCAACTATATATTTCCCTTCGCTTTCCAAAGAGCGCTACTTATCCAGCATCAACACGATAAAACACCAGGAATCCATAGGTTGATAAGCAGAGTTTCTCAAAAGCAATAAGATAAGCTGTAGCTAATATCTGGGTTTTATCTTCCTTTCATATGTCCAGACCTCAATTATGCAGATTCCCCTTCCTTGGGACATTTAGCAACATAACACTGTGTGATGTGTATGATTTAAACTGACTGTTTCCAATATGTCCCTTTATTGTAGTCAATGCGATTTGGGTAGGTTACAACAAGGGTTGCATGCTCATAATCGGCAAGAATACATTTGACAATCTGAAAACAATCCCGTTTGTAGATTAATGCACTTAAAATGGGCCTAACCCCATTCAAGCAATTCTACACAGTACAACAATATCCAGTCAAACAAAGCAAAACTACATTTTTGTTATTCCCTGTTTTTAAATCCACATCAGAACAAATAAGTGGCAGCTGTGTACCAAAAAGTGACAATGAACTGCAATATTGAGTTTCATACTCATATCAGTGATACTAAATGTTGGAAACAATTGCTCAGCAGATTATGAAGTAGAAAAGGCACATGTCAAATTCATATAAACATTTTAAAGAACTTGGATGAGAAAAATATGTACACATGTCAAAAAGCAACAAAAAAAAAGTTCAAGGAAGTTTGAGAAACAAAACGTGTCAATCTTAATTAAATGATAACAGAGTTGATTTAGAGAGGATTTTCCTATGACTGAAAAGGCACTACTAGCAAACTCTTGCAGTACACACAAGGAACCTGTAGTAAAACCAATTATGGCACTACAAAAGAGAAACTTAAGTGCTGAAAGTTGAAAGATGCACTTAAAACCCAAATGATTGCTGGGATATCCTGAGTATCTCCATCTTTACTAAACTAAAACATGTTGCTTTGGAGTCTTTTACTATGAACATTTACTTCCCAAGTTCTACTCCTAATTCAGAACGCTTTGATATTGAGGTTTCAAAGTATGTCTGAGGTCACAAATAATTTAAGACGTTTCCATCCCCAGTTTTTATGTGAGTAAGGTCATACGTATATATTTTTTTAAATCACAACATCTGTGATGGAAACAGGAAGTTTCGGTACAATTTTATAAATGCCAAAAGATCATTTGTTTGTTCGACAGGGTGGGATCTTTCTGTGTTGGTCATTTTTTTTATTAATTATGCGAGAAATGGCAGTGGAAACGCCTTTAAAGGTAAATATTCATATAATAATCATATCGAAGTAAACCTTGAGTCACGCGATGATAAGCAGTTTATTAGGCTGCAGATGAAATAGGCCTAACTTATGAAGAACTTCACAGGGTGGTGAAAGTGCACAGTGATCTTGATGCTCCTTTCCAATAAATCTCCAGGGTCTGATTCTGGTGACATGTTGATCGACACTTGATTGCCATTTGAAAAATACACATTTTCTCGCTGTTATCCATAATAATCTCATTATGTAGACGAGCCTATCCGCACTGTATCTGTGAGCTGTTGGTTAGAGCGCATGTACCAAGACCAGAGAAGGCAAATTTGCTATTTTACCCAACAGTTTTTTTTATAACAAAACTATTAGTAGAGTTGAAAATGCAATGGAAACACACTGAACTTTAGATTTTTATTTGGTGCGTGAAAACTTAAGTGAAAACGTATATTTTGTGTGCACTTTGTTATCATGCACTGATTTTTATCCTCAACAAGTCCGTTTGGTGGAAGCACACCACTGGTGGAAAAATACGCAGATTTTCTTTATGTAGATTTTAGAATATTCGCATGAAAATCTGTCGCCAATTGGATGGAAACCTAGTAGTACCATTACTTGTTTTGTTATTTCCCCCGAGCACCCAAGCCCTTTCACTAAAACAGAGAGAAAGTGACAGGGATGATTCGACTTGCAGTTGGAGGATATGCACTGTACAGTTCACCATACTCAATTATCTCAAGAAAGGTTCTGATAAAACAATGCATACAGTACATGTATATATATAAAAAGAAAACAAGATCTCAACTACAACAAAACAAACACACAAAACAAATAGGAAAATATGTAGCACTGAACATGCACACTTTACATGTTTATTTGTATATGTTGTTTACATGACACATGTTAGAAACATCCCTTATTATCCAGGATCTAATTTGTCAGGAATGCTGTAACAAGAGGAATTGGGTGCATTCCCCCTTGCATGTACTTCTAAATAGCCTGACGGGAGAGTAACAGGAGGGGGCGTGGCGATGGCAGATCAAGTCCTATTTGAAGGTCAATATACCAATCTACCATTCCGTTAAACTGGATCACTCAACATCTTAACTCAGGTCTGTCACAAGAGACTACTCAAGATTAGCCTGGTCCCAGATCTGTTTGTGCTCTTGCCTATTCCACATGATATGTACATGACACACATGTAACAATTTTAGCAGATTGTTAACTGTATTGTAAGCAAACCAGCACGTTCAATAGAAACTACCTATTAGGAGGCCTACCGAGAGGGGTGCACTTCAAACCTCAACAACGGTAGCCTAACAGCAGATTGCATTCCTGTAAAATACTAGGAAGAGGTTATGGCACATGAACCCACCTGTGGTGCTAAAAGTTAGCTTTATAGACTTGCAGAGCTAATGTGCAGATGAAGCTAATTAGTGATATGTTAAAGAGTTAGGGTCAAGTCCTAACTTAAACATTTCCACTTAGTCATGCATTGATGTCAATGGGAGACTTCGACTTAAAACAGACTTAAGTGGGAGTTAGGATTCAACCCTAATTACTATTACCAAGGTCTAGTTGACGGCTTGAGGCTAGTAAGACAGAGGTCCTTACTTTTAACCAAGGCCAGGAGAAAAGATACCACATCAGCCAGAGGGATTTCATTATGTCTTAATCACACTCCCCACCTTCTTCCCACGGTTTCATCAGTTGCAGAATGATAACTTACAGCCACCTCTCCGCATGAGGCCGTGGATGGCAGTTATTACTGTAGTGTAGCGCACAGAGTCAAGCCTTCCGACTGATGTTCGAGATATTGTTGTGGGCTTGTCTGAGAGCGTTGTGCGAGGCCTGTGCTTTTCTTAGACAATTTATAGTGATTCACTGTGAAAAGACGACTCCATCTTGCTTCCCTTTGTAACCCATCATTCACTCTTCACTGTGGCATTTCTTATTGCTCCGATTCTTGTAAACTCCTTAACTACAGTAATACAAGCAATTTGATAGCTACACAGACCAAAGACAACTATAACAAACTGACAGAAACCAAGCTTTTGCCTTAAAATGTACATAAGGTTCACAGTTTGGTAGTGTAGAAGTCTTTCCCAGTGCTCTTTTCCCTTTATGCTTCTTCTTCGTTCCTCGTCCAGACCAGCTTGTTCTACACATTATTTTGTGCTAAAGGCACTTAATCAAGACATTAAAAAACAAAGGAGAGAAAAAAAAGCCAAAAACATACAACAACAAAAAAAGACCAAAGATGTTAGTGAGAATCAAGTAGATCATAGAAGGCTGGGTTTCTATAGCAACATAAGTTCAGTAATAGCGCCCATCGTACTTTCCCTATCTTCTTATTCACTTTTACTGTGCCCACCAGATACATCGGTCGTGTTCAGTGGGCATGAACGGGAAGAAAACAGACGTAGTATCTGAACTTGTTCAATAAGAAATGCTCATTTTCGCATACAGTTGCAAAAAGATTAACAAAGGTGTGTCCTAATGAGCACGAACCTGGAGAAGAATTGACAACAGAGGAGCCAGAAACTGGTTTCTTACAGTCTGCCATTTAGGTGCTACCTCCTGTATGCCTTCTCGTCACATATGACTGTTCCATAATAAGCTTCAACTGGCAGGAATGCAAGAAAGGCCGTGCTTAAAGGGCTGAAGGCTAATGCAAAAAACTATCGCAAACATAACAGTCTTAGAGTTTCGTTAGCTCGCCAATAATGTCATCATCGTCCTGCTCCTCTTTCTCTTTTTCCACCTCCTTCCGTGACTCAGTTGCTGTGGCATTCTGAGGGGAGAGAGACTGGAGGGAGGCAGGCGCCACAGGTTTTGGTTGTTGGAGGACGTTTGTTGTAGGAGCTCCAGCTAGACGAGTGGTGGGCAGATGTGGTTGTTGGAGGACGTTTGTTGTAGGAGCTCCAGCTAGACTAGTGGTGGGCAGATGTGGTTGTTGGAGGACGTTTGTTGTAGGAGCTCCAGCTAGACTAGTGGTGGGCAGATGTGGTTGTTGGAGGATGTTTGTTGTAGGAGCTCCAGCTAGACGAGTGGTGGGCAGATGTGGTTGTTGGAGGACGTTTGTTGTAGGAGCTCCAGCTAGACTAGTGGTGGGCAGATTTGGTTGTTGGAGGACGTTTGTTGTAGGAGCTCCAGCTAGACTAGTGGTGGGCAGATGTGGTTGTTGGAGGACGTTTGTTGTAGGAGCTCCAGCTAGACTAGTGGTGGGCAGATTTGGTTGTTGGATGTTGGTTGAAGGAGTTTCACCTTTATAATTGATGGGTGGATTTGGTTGTTGGACGTTGGTTGAAGGAGTTTCACCTTTATTATTGATTGGTAGATTTGGTTGTTGGACTGTCAAAAGAGCTCCAGCTAGACTAGTGGCGGGCAGATTTGGTTGTTGGATGTTGGTTGAAGGAGTTTCACCTTTATTATTGATGGGTAGATTTGGTTGTTGGACTGTCAAATGAGCTCCAGCTAGACTAGTGGCGGGCAGATTTGGTTGTTGGACGCTGGTTGAAGGAGTTTCATCTTTATTAGTGATGGACAGATTTGATTGTTTGACTTTCAAAGTAGCTCCAGCTTGACTAGTGATAGGCAGGGAGGCTAGACCAACGTGGGATGATGATGAGGAGCGTCTGGCTGCGATGGTCTCTGTAGTAGTAGGGCTACAGTAGTATTGTTGCCGACTGTCTGGCCTATCTCCAGCCTCCACCACCCCCTCTCAGGCCGCAGCAGACCCGTGGACACCCCAGAGCTGAGCGAGGACTGGTGGTACTGGGTACACCAGAGATGGAGCTAGGCACCATATTAGAGAGCTCATCCGTTGGCGGCGCCCGATACTCCGTCCACCTGCACCGGATCTCTGGCGAGACGGAGAGCAGGTACTGAGGCACGGGGGTGCCGCTGTCCGCACTCTTGGGGAACAGAAAGGTCTTCATTTGACCTTTGCCCTTGACGTTGACTGTGCCGCGGTAGTCGAAGTTGTAGTCCATGGCACTGAGGGCGCAGTAGCTCTCCTCGCTCACCTGCACGCGGCACTCCACGCCCGTAGTGTCCATGCGACTGGCGATGTTCACAGTGTCGCCCCAGATGTCGTAGAGCAGCTTAGTGGTGCCGATCACCCCTGCAGTCAAAGGACCGTGGTTGAAACCGATGCGCAACTTGAACTTGAAGCCCAGCATGTTCTTGTTGAAGTCGTCCACCACGCGCATCATCTCCAGTGCGAAGTCAAACAGCGCCCGCAGGTGGCCGTGAGGTGCGGCGTCTCGGCGCACTGCTGCGCGTTCAGCCCAGCCGCCGCCATGTATGTGGCACCAATGGTCTTGATCTTCTCGATGTTGTTGAAGGGCGGCTCGCGAAGCAGTTCGTCGAAGTCACCGATGAGCTCGTTGAGCACGCGGTAGCACTCCTTGCCGCCCTCGTAACTCTCCTCGTAGAACTCGCTAAAGTTAACGATACTGGCAAAAATCACGCCAACATTACCATGGTTTTTGGAGTAACTCTGAGTCACTTTGAGCTGCTCTGCCACGTGGATGGGGATGATGTTCCGAAGCAACCAATCGGCTTGGTCCCTCATGTTCTGGATCTTGATGCGGTGCTGGTCGGCCTCCACGTTGCCGTGGTAATGGAGGCGGTAGCTGACCTCAAACTCGCGGTTGAGGAACCAGACGAGCAGGAGGAGCAGGAAGAAGGCCACTCCCACCTCTGGGCCCAGCAGGTCCTGGAGGCGGGGCACGGGGTCAGCGGTGGGCTCAGGCTGACCATGTACAACACTGCTGCGGTTACTGTTGTTGGTGGCGTCGCCAGACCTGGAGGAGAGAGAAAGGGAGGGAGAGATGGAGAGAGAAGGGGAAAGAGAGAGGGTGGAGAAACAAGGAGAGAAGGGAGGGATGGAGAGTTGGAGAATGAGGTAGGCAGATGGAGATGGAGAGAAATGTAGGCAGGGAGGGAGAGAAGGAAGGAAGGAGAGATGGAGAAAAAGAGAGAGGGGAAGGAGTTAAGGAAAGGTGGAGTGAGAGATATATTTATAATCTTAGCTGTATGGATAACTTCATTCTACTCACCAAAATAACATACTGTTGGCAGAACTGGAAGACAGAGGAGACAAAAACACGAGACACGGTCGGATGAGATTAATCGAGTCCACGACAAATTCAATTACACACAGTGTCAGCACAAAGGAAAAGTCATACTAAATTATGACATTGTGGTAATATTGTATACAGTATCCTATTGAACTTCAGTGAGTGCATTGGTAGTGGATTAAATGGGTAATATACCAATTTGAGGGTGGTTACATTTCTCCAGCTCCGTTCCTCAGTTGTTTACCAAAACAGTGACAGGGTGTCGTGTTGTTATTGTTTGAACTGCAGATGCCCCTTTAAGGTCCTTTCTGACCAACAAAAAAGGGCCATAAATGTGTTAAAACATAGAATCCATTATAAGTTGTCTGACCTGCAGGGCGGGCTGAAGAGCAGGGCGAACAGCACCAGTCCCACCACCGTGGCCATGGCCGAGCGCATCCAGCAGCTCAGCTGGCAGAAGTTACAGTACTGGATGATGGCAATGATCACTGCACAGCAGGTGAGCATGGTGAACTGGGAGACACAGATAGACACAGGAAGGAACCATCGTTAGCATTAGCAAACGCTGGAGGAAATGACCAGGGAAAATGAACAGAATACACTCACCTGTATGGAGAGGTGCATGTCACAGGTGACGTGTGAGAAGACGGACACAGCGGGCAGGGACACCAGCACGGCCCCTATCAGGTGACGGGGACCCAGCCAGAGATGGCCCTCAGCAGGGTTCTAGTGCAGCTCATCACGCTGTCCAGGTAGAAGGCCATCCTGGGAGAGAAGGTTAGTTCAGAGAGGGCTGATAGACAGTACATGTACAGTAATCCAACCCCATTGAAAACAGGCTAATGGCCTCCCCTTTTCCCCATCTTCAAACTTCACCTCACTTAGTTCTCTCCCTTCCTTTACAATCCCCCCTCTTCCTCTCCTCATATCTCTCTCCCCACCCCCTTTCCCCTCTTCCTCTCCTCCCCAGTTCCAACCCACTCCTCATATCCCTCTCCCCACCCCCTTTCCCCTCTTCCTCTCCTCATATCCCTCTCCCCACCCCCTTTCCCTCTTCCTCTCCTCATATCCCTCTCCTCACCCCTTTCCCCTCTTCCTCTCCTCCCCAGTTCCAACCCACTCCTCATATCCCTCTCCCCACCCCCTTTCCCCTCTTCCTCTCCTCATATCCCTCTCCTCACCCCCTTTCCCCTCTTCCTCTCCTCCCCAGTTCCAACCCACTCATCATATCTCTCTCCCCACCCCCTTTCCCCTCCTCATATCCCTCTCCCCACCCCCTTTCCCCTCCTCATATCCCTCTCCCCACCCCCTTTCCCCTCCTCATATCCCTCTCCCCACCCCCTTTCCCCTCCTCATATCCCTCTCCCCCACCCCCTTTCCCTCCTCATCCCTCCTCCCCACCCCCTTTCCCCTCCTCATATCCCTCTCCCCACCCCCTTCCCCTTCTCTCCCTCTCCCCCACCCTATCCCCTTCTCCTCTCTCCCCACCCCTTTCCCCTCCCCTCATATCCCTCTCCCCACCCCCTTTCCCCTCCCTCATATCCCTCTCCCCACCCCCCCCTCTTCCTCTCCTCATATCCCTCTCCCCACCCCCTTTCCCCTCTTC
>NW_027002469.1:90315-182028 GCF_036934945.1 Oncorhynchus masou masou
GGTGGGGAGAGGGATATGAGGAGTGGAAGAGGGGGAAGAGGGTGGGAGAGGGGAGGAAGAGGGGGGAAGAGGGGAAAGGGGGTGGGGAGAGGGATATGATGAGTGGGTGAACTGGAGGAAGAGGGGAAAGGGGGTGGGGAGAGGGATATGAGGAGAGGAAGAGGGGAAAGGGGGTGGGGAGAGGGATATGAGGAGGGGGAGTGGGGGAGGGGAGGAGGGAAGAGGGGGTGGGGAGAGGGATAGGGGAGGGGGTGGGGAGAGGAAGAGGGAGGGGGGTGGGGAGAGGGAGGGGTGGGAGAGGGGAGTGGGGGTGGGGAGGGAGAGGAAGAGGGGAAAGGGGGGGGGAGAGGGATATGGGAGTGGAAGAGGGGAAAGAGGGGTGGGGAGGGGAAGGGGAAAGGGGGTGGGGAGAGGAGAGGGGAAAGGGGGTGGGGAGAGGGATGAGGAGAGGAAGAGGGGAAGGGGTGGGGAGAGGGATGGGGAGGAGGAAGAGGGGAAAGGGGGTGGGGAGAGGGATATGAGGAGAGGAGTGGGTTGGAAGGGTGGGGAGAGGGAGGGAAAGGGGGTGGGGAGAGGGATATGAGGGGTGGAAGAGGGGGAGGGGGTGGAAGGGGGGAGAGGAGAGGGGGTGGGGGAGGGAAAGGGTTGGTGGGGGAGGGGGTGGGGGAGAGGAAGAGGGAAAGGGGGTGGGGAGAGGGATATGGAGGAGAGTGGAAGAGGGGAAAGGGGGTGGGGAGAGGGATATGAGGAGTGGGTTGGAACTGGGGAGGATGGGGGAAGAGGGGAAAGGGGGTGGGGAGAGGGATATGAGGAGAGGAAGAGGGGAAAGGGGGTGGGGAGAGGGGAGGAGAGGGAAGAGGGGAAAGGGGGTGGGGGGAGGGGGAGGGAGGGGAAGGGAAAGGGGGAACTGGGGAGAGGGAGAGGGAAGGGGTGAGAGGGAAGAGGGGAAAGGGGGGGGGAGGGATATGAGGAGTGGGTTGGAACTGGGGAGGAGAGGAAGAGGGAAGGGGTGGGGAGAGGGATAGGAGGGAGGAAGAGGGGAAAGGGGGTGGGGAGAGGAAGAGGGATATGGGGAGGAGAGGAAGAGGGGAAAGGGGGTGGGGAGAGGGATATGAGGAGAGGAAGGGGGGAAAGGGGGTGGGGAGAGGGATATGGAGTGGGTTGGAACTGAGGGAGGAGAGGGAAGAGGGGAAAGGGGGGAAGGGGGAGAGGGGAGGAGAGGAAGAGGGGAAAGGGGGTGGGGAGAGGGATATGAGGAGTGGGTTGGAACTGGGGAGGAGGGGAAGAGGGGAAAGGGGGTGGGGAGAGGGATATGAGGAGAGGAAGAGGGGAAAGGGGTGGGGAGAGGGATATGAGGAGTGGGTTGGAACTGGGGGGGGAGAGGGGAAGAGGGGTGGGGAAAGGGGGTGGGGAGAGGGATATGGGGAGAGGAGAGGAAGAGGGGAAAGAGGGGAAAGGGGGAACTGGGGAGAGGGATAGAGGAGAGGGAAGAGGGGAAAGAGGGTGGGGAGAGGGAGGGGGTGGGGAGAGGATGAGGAGTGGGTTGGAACTGGGGGAGAGGGAAGTGGGGGAAAGGGGGTGGGGGGAGGGAGGGGGTGGGGAGAGGAAGAGGGGAAAGGGGGTGGGGGGAGGGAGGGAGAGGGGAAGAGGGGAAAGGGGGTGGGGAGAGGGAAGAGGGGAAAGGGGTGGGGAGAGGGAAGAGGGGAAAGGGGTGGGGAGAGGGATATGAGGAGAGGAAGAGGGGGAAAGGGGGTGGGGAGAGGGATGAGGAGGGGAGGGAGGGGGAAGGGGGTGGGGAGGAGGAGAGGAAGAGGGGAAAGGGGGTGGGGAGAGGGATATGAGGAGTGGGTTGGAACTGGGGAGGAAGAGGGGAAAGGGGGTGAGGGGGTGGGGAGAGGGGATGGGGAGAGGGAGTGGGTTGGAACTGGGGAGGAGAGGAAGGGGAAAGGGGGTGGGGGAGGGGGAGGGGGAAGAGGGTGGGGAAAGAAAGGGGTGGGGAGAGGGATATGAGGAGAGGAAGAGGGGGGGTGGGGGTGGGGAGAGGGAATGAGGGGAGGAGGGAAGTGGGGGGAGGGAAGGGGGAAAGGGGGTGGGGAGAGGGAAGAGGGGGAAGAGTGGGGGGAGAGGGATATGAGTGGGTTGGAAGAGGAAGAGGGGAAAGGGGGTGGGGAGAGGGATATGAGGAGAGGGTTGGAACTGGGGAGGGGAAGAGGGGAAAGGGGGTGGGGAGAAGAGGGATATGAGGGGGGGGGGTGGGGAGGAAGAGGGGGAAAGGGGGTGGGGAGAGGGATATGAGGAGAGGGAAGAAAGAGGGGGAAAGGGGGTGGGGAGAGGGATATGAGGGAGGAAGAGGGGAAAGGGGGTGGGGAGAGGGATATGAGGAGAGGAAGAGGGGAAGGGGGTGGGGAGAGGGGAGAGTGGGGGTGGGGAGGGAGAGGGAACTGGGGGAGGGGAAGAGGGGAAAGGGGGTGGGGAGAGGGATAAGGGAGGAGTGGGTTGGGGGGTGGGGAGGAGAGGGAAGAGGGGAAAGGGGGTGGGGAGAGGGATATGAGGAGAGGAAGAGGGGAAAGGGGTGGGGAGAGGGATATGAGGAGTGGGGGAACTGGGGGGGGAGGGGGAAGAGGGGAAAGGGTGGGGGGGTGGGGAGAGGGAGAGGAAGAGGGAGGGGAAAGGGGTGGGGAGAGGGATGAGAGGAGAGGAAGAGGGGAAAGGGGGTGGGGAGAGGGATATGAGGAGTGGGTTGGAACTGGGGAGGAGGGAAGAAAGGGGGTGGGGAGGGGAGAGGAGAGGGGAAGGGGTGGGAGGGTGAGGAAGGGGGGGGTGGGGAGAGGAAGTTGGAACTGGGGAGGGGGAAAGGGGGTGGGGAGAGGGATATGAGGAGGAAGAGGGTGGGGAAAGGGGGTGGGGAGAGGGGAGGGTGAGGGGAAAGGGGGGGGGGGGGATATGAGGGAGAGGAAGAGGGGGAAAGGGGGTGGGGAGAGGGGAGGAGTGGGTTGGGGAGAGGAAGAGGGGAAAGGGGGTGGGGAGAGGGATATGGGGGAGAGGAAGAGGGGAAAGGGGGTGGGGAGAGGGAGGAGGGGAAGGGGAAAGGGGGTGGGGAGAGGGAGAGGGAAGAGGGGAAAGGGGGTGGGGAGAGGGATATGGAACTGGGGAGAGGGAAGAGGGAAGTGGGGGAGGGAAGAAGGGGAAAGGGGGTGGGGAGAGGGATATGAGGAGTGGGTTGGAACTGGGGAGGGGGAAAGGGGTGGGGAGAGGGATATGAGGAGAGGGAAGAGGGGAAAGGGGGTGGGGAGAGGGATATGGGGAGAGGGAAGAGGGGAAAGGGGGTGGGGGAGGGAGGGAGAGAGGGGAGGGGAAAGGGAGAGGGTGGAGGAGAGGGAAGAGGGGAAAGGGGGAAGGGGGTGGGGGAGGGATATGGGAGAGGAAGAGGGGAAAGAGGGTGGGGAGAGGGGGTGGGGAGAGGGATATGAGGGGAACTGGGGAGGGGGAGGGGGAGGGGATGAGGAGAGGAAGAGGGGAAGGGGGTGGGGGAGAGGGATATGAGGAGTGGGTTGGAACTGGGGAGGAGAGGAAGAGGGGAAAGGGGGTGGGGAGAGGGAGAGGAAGGGGGTGGGGAGGGGGAAAGGGGGTGGGGAGAGGGGATGAGGAGTGGGAGGGGGAAAGGGGGGTGGGGAGAGGGATAGAGGAGTGGGAGGGGAAGAGGGGGAGGAAGTGGGGAGAGGGAGGGGAGTGGGTTGGAAGAGGAGAGGAAGGGGGTGGGGAGAGGGGAGGAGAGGAAGAGGGGAAAGGGGGTGGGGGAGGGGTGGGGAGAGGGACTGGGGAGGAGAGGAAGAGGGGAAAGGGGGTGGGGAGAGGGATATGAGGAGAGGAAGAGGGGAAGGGGGTGGGGAGAGGGATATGAGGGGTGGGTTGGAACTGGGGGGAGAGGAAGAGGGGGAAAGGGGGGGGGTGGGGAGAGGGATAGAGGAAGAGGGGAAAGGGGGAAAGGGGGGGGAGAGGGGAGAGTGGGTTGGAACTGGGGAGGAGAGGAAGAGGGGAAAGGGGGTGGGGGAGGGAGGGAAGAGGGGGAAAGAGGGTGGGGAGAGAGGGATAGAGTGGGTTGGGAGGGAAAGGGGGTGGGGAGGGATATGAGGAGAGGAAGAGGGGAAAGGGGGTGGGGAGAGGGATATGAGGAGAGGAAGAGGGGAAAGGGGGTGGGGAGAGGGATATGAGGAGAGGAAGAGGGGAAAGAGGGTGGGGAGAGGGATATGAGGAGTGGGTTGGAAAGGGAGGGGGAAAGGGGGAAAGGGGGTGGGGAGAGGGATATGAGGGAGAGGAAGAGGGGAAAGGGGGTGGGGAGGGGATATGAGGGAGGGTTGGAACTGGGGAGGGGAAAGGGGGTGGGGAGAGGGATATGATGAGTGGGTTGGAAGGAGGGGGAAGGGGAAAAGGGGGGGGGAGAGGGGAGGGGAGAGGAAGAGGGGAAAGGGGGTGGGGAGAGGGATGAGGAGTGGGTTGGAGGAGAGGAAGAGGGGAAAGGGGTGGGGAGAGGGATATGAGGAGAGGGAAGGAGAGGAAGAGGGGAAAGGGGGTGGGGAGAGGGATATGAGGTGGGTTGGAACTGGGGAAGGGAAGAGGGGAAAGGGGGTGGGGAGAGGGATATGAGGAGAAAGGGGGTGGGGGAAGAGGGGGAAAGAGGGGGGGGGGGGAGAGGGATATGGGAGTGGGTTGGAACTGGGGAGGAGGAAGAGGGGAAAGGGGGTGGGGAGAGGGATATGAGGAGAGGAAGAGGGGAAAGGGGGTGGGGAGGGATAGAGGGAGAGGGAAGGGGTGAAGACTGGGGTTGGAGGGGAAGAGGGGAAAGGGGTGGGGGGGATATGGGGGGAGAAGAGGGAGGAAGAGGGGAAAGAGGGTGGGGAGAGGGAGGGAGGGGGTGGGGAAGGGGAGAGGGGAAGAGGGGTGGGGAGAGGGAGAGGGGAAGTGGGGAGAGGGGGAAAGGGGGAGGGGGGGAGGAAGAGGGGAAAGGGGGTGGGGAGAGGGGATGGGTTGGAACTGGGGAGGAGAGGAAGAGGGGAAAGGGGGTGGGGAGAGGGATATGAGGAGAGGAAGAGGGGAAAGGGGGTGGGGAGAGGGATATGAGGAGTGGGTTGGAACTGGGGAGGAGAGGAAGAGGGGAAAGGGGGTGGGGAGAGGGAGAGGAAGAGGGGAAAGGGGGTGGGGAGAGGGATATGAGGGGAGAGGAAGAGGGGAAAGGGGGTGGGGAGAGGGATATGAGGAGAGGAAGAGGGGGAAAACTGGGGAGGAATGAGGAGTGGGTTGGAAGGGGGTGGGGAGGGAGAGGAAGAGGGGAAAGGGGGTGGGGAGAGGGATATGAGGAGGGGAAGAGGGGGGAAAGGGGGGGTGGGGAGAGGGAGAGGGAAGAGGGGAAAGGGTTGGAACTGGGGAGAGGGAGAGGAAGAGGGGAAAGGGGGTGGGGAGAGGGATATGAGAGGAGAGGAAGGGGGGGGAAAGGGGAACTGGGGAGGAGGGGGGGAAAGTGGGGTGGGAGAGGATGAGGAGAGGAGGGAAAGGGGTGGGGAGAGGGATATGAGGAGTGGGTTGGAACTGGGGAGGAGAGGAAGAGGGGAAAGGGGGTGGGGAGAGGGATATGAGGAGAGGAAGAGGGGAAAGGGGGTGGGGAGAGGGGGTGGGTTGGAACTGGGGAGGAGAGGAAGAGGGGAAAGGGGGTGGGGAGAGGGATATGAGGAGAGGAAGAGGGGAAAGAGGGTGGGGAGAGGGATATGAGGAGAGGAAGAGGGGAAAGGGGGTGGGGAGAGGGATATGAGGAGTGGGTTGGAACTGGGGAGGAGAGGAAGAGGGGAAAGGGGGGGGGGAGAGGGATATGAGGAGAGGAAGAGGGGAAAGGGGGTGGGGAGAGGGATATGAGGAGGAGAGGAACTGGGGAGGAGGGAAGAGGGGGGGGTGGGGAGAGGGATATGAGGAGAGGAAGAGGGGAAAGAGGGTGGGGAGAGGGATATGAGGAGAGGAAGAGGGGAAAGGGGGTGGGGAGAGGGACTGAGGAAGAGGGGAGGAAGAGGGGAAAGAGGGGTGGGGGGGGACTGGGGAGGAGGGAAGAGGGGAAAGAGGGGGGTGGGGAGAGGGATATGAGGAGAGGAAGAGGGGAAAGAGGGTGGGGAGAGGGATATGAGGAGTGGGTTGGAACTGGGGAGGAGAGGAAGAGGGGAAAGGGGGTGGGGAGAGGGATATGAGGAGAGGAAGAGGGGAAAGGGGGTGGGGAGAGGGATATGATGAGTGGGTTGGAAGAGGGGAAAGGGGAAAGGGTGGGGGGGGTGAGGGTGGGGAGAGGGATATGAGGAGAGGAAGAGGGGAAAGGGGGTGGGGGGGAGGGATGGGGGAATGAGGGGGAGGAGGGGGTGGGGAGAGGGAGGAGGAGAGGAAGAGGGGAAAGGGGGTGGGGAGAGGGATATGAGGAGTGGGTTGGAACTGGGGAGGAGGGAAGAGGGGAAAGGGGGTGGGGAGAGGGATATGAGGAGAGGAAGAGGGGAAAGAGGGTGGGGAGAGGGATATGAGGAGTGGGTTGGAAGAGGGGAAGAGTGGGGAGAGGGAGAGGGATGGGGGAGGGATATGAGGAGAGGAAGAGGGGAAAGGGGGTGGGGGAGAGGGATATGAGGGAGGAAGAGGGGAAGAGAGGGTGGGGAGAGGGATGAGGGAGGAAGAGGGGAAAGGGGGTGGGGAGAGGGATATGAGGAGTGGGTTGGAACTGGGGAGGAGGAGGAAGAGGGGAAAGGGGGGGTGGGGAGAGGGATATGAGGAGAGGAAGAGGGGAAAGGGGGTGGGGAGAGGGATATGAGGAGAGAACTGGGGGGGTTGGAACTGGGGGGGAGGAGAGGGAAGAGGGGGAAAGGGGGAAGAGGGGGGAGAGGGATATGAGGAGAGGAAGAGGGGAAAGGGGGTGGGGAGAGGGATATGAGGAGTGGAAGAGGGGAAAGGGGTGGGGAGAGGGATATGAGGGGGGAACTGGGGAGGAGAGGGGAGAGGGGTATGAGGAGAGGAAGAGGGGAAAGGGGGTGGGGAGAGGGATATGAGGAGTGGGTTGGAACTGGGGAGGAGAGGAAGAGGGGAAAGGGGTGGGGGGGGTGAGGGGGAGAGGGGGGGGGAGAGGGGAGGAGGAAGAGGGGAAAGGGGGTGGGGAGAGGGATATGAGGAGTGGGTTGGAACTGGGGAGGAGGGGAAGAGGGGAAAGGGGGTGGGGAGAGGGATATGAGGAGAGGAAGAGGGGAGGGGGTGGGGAGAGGGGAGTGGGGGTGAGGAGAGGGGGGGGGAGAGGGGTGAGGAGAGGGGAAAGGGGGTGGGGAGAGGGATATGAGGAGTGGGTTGGAACTGGGGAGGAGAGGAAGAGGGGAAAGGGGGTGGGGAGAGGGATATGAGGAGAGGAAGAGGGGAAAGGGGGTGGGGAGGGGAGAGGAGTTGGAAGAGGGGAAAGGGGGTGGGGAGAGGGATGGGAGAGGGATGAGGAAGAGGGGAAAGGGGGTGGGGAGAGGGATATGAGGAGAGGAAGAGGGGAAAGGGGGAAAGGGGGGGAGAGGGATATGAGGAGGGGGAGGGGGGGGTGGGGAGAGGGATGGGAAGAGGGGAAAGGGGGTGGGGAGAGGGATATGAGGAGAGGAAGAGGGGAAAGAGGGTGGGGAGAGGGAGGGGAAAGGGGGTGGGGAGAGGGATATGAGGAGAGGAAGAGGGGAAAGGGGGTGGGGAGAGGGATATGAGGAGAGGAAGAGGGGAAAGGGGGTGGGGAGAGGGATATGATGAGTGGGTTGGAACTGGGGAGGGAAGAAGAGGGGAAAGGGGGTGGGGAGAGGGATAGGGACTGGGGAGAGGGGAAGAGGGGAAAGGGGGTGGGGAGAGGGATATGAGGGGAGAGGAAGAGGGGTGGGGAAAGGGGTGGGGAGAGGGATATGAGGGAGGAAGAGGGGAAAGGGGGTGGGGAGAGGGATATGAGGAGAGGAGAGAAGAGGGGAAAGGGGGTGGGGAGAGGGATAGGAGTGGGGACTGGGGAGGAAGGAAGGGGAAAGGGGGTGGGGAGAGGGATATGAGGAGAGGAAGAGGGGAAAGGGGGTGGGGGAAAGGGGGTGGGGAGGAGAGGGGGGGGGGTGGGGAGAGGGAGGGGAAAGGGGGGGGTGGGGGAGAGGGATATGAGGGAGGAAGAGGGGAAAGGGGGTGGGGAGAGGGATATGAGGAGAGGAAAGGGGAAAGGGGGTGGGGAGAGGGATATGAGGAGGGTTGGAACTGGGGAGGGGGGAAGAGGGGAGAGGGGGTGGGGAGAGGGGATGAGGAGAGGAAGAGGGGAAAGGGGGTGGGGGAGAGGGATATGAGGAGGAAGAGGGGAAAGGGGGTGGGGAGAGGGATATGAGGAGTGGGTTGGAACTGGGGAGGGAGAGGAAGAGGGGGAAGGGGGTGGGGAGAGGGAAGAGGGGAAAGGGGGGGGGAGAGATGGGAGTGGGTTGGAACTGGGGAGGAGAGGAAGAGGGGAAAGGGGGTGGGGAGAGGGATATGAGGAGAGGAAGAGGGGAAAGGGGGTGGGGAGAGGGATATGAGGAGTGGGTTGGAACTGGGGAGGAGAGGAAGAGGGGAAAGGGGGTGGGGAGAGGGATATGAGGAGAGGAAGAGGGGAAAGGGGTGGGGGAGGGATATGGGGAGTGGGTTGGAGGAGAGGAAGAGGGGAAAGGGGGTGGGGAGAGGGATATGAGGAGTGGGTTGGAACTGGGGAGGAGAGGAAGAGGGGGGATGGTAAAGGAAGGGAGAGAACTAAGTGAGGTGAAGTTTGAAGATGGGGAAAAGGGGAGGCCATTAGCCTGTTTTCAATGGGGTTGGATTACTGTACATGTACTGTCTATCAGCCCTCTCTGAACTAACCTTCTCTCCCAGGATGGCCTTCTACCTGGACAGCGTGATGAGCTGCACTAGAACCCTGCTGAGGGCCATCTCTGGCTGGGTCCCCCGTCACCTGATAGGGGCCGTGCTGGTGTCCCTGCCCGCTGTGTCCGTCTTCTCACACGTCACCTGTGACATGCACCTCTCCATACAGGTGAGTGTATTCTGTTCATTTTCCCTGGTCATTTCCTCCAGCGTTTGCTAATGCTAACGATGGTTCCTTCCTGTGTCTATCTGTGTCTCCCAGTTCACCATGCTCACCTGCTGTGCAGTGATCATTGCCATCATCCAGTACTGTAACTTCTGCCAGCTGAGCTGCTGGATGCGCTCGGCCATGGCCACGGTGGTGGGACTGGTGCTGTTCGCCCTGCTCTTCAGCCCGCCCTGCAGGTCAGACAACTTATAATGGATTCTATGTTTTAACACATTTATGGCCCTTTTTTGTTGGTCAGAAAGGACCTTAAAGGGGCATCTGCAGTTCAAACAATAACAACACGACACCCTGTCACTGTTTTGGTAAACAACTGAGGAACGGAGCTGGAGAAATGTAACCACCCTCAAATTGCTATATTACCCATTTAATCCACTACCAATGCACTCACTGAAGTTCAATAGGATACTGTATACAATATTACCACAATGTCATAATTTAGTATGACTTTTCCTTTGTGCTGACACTGTGTGTAATTGAATTTGTCGTGGACTCGATTAATCTCATCCGACCGTGTCTCGTGTTTTTGTCTCCTCTGTCTTCCAGTTCTGCCAACAGTATGTTATTTTGGTGAGTAGAATGAAGTTATCCATACAGCTAAGATTATAAATATATCTCTCACTCCACCTTTCCTTAACTCCTTCCCTCTCTCTTTTTCTCCATCTCTCCTTCCTTCCTTCTCTCCCTCCCTGCCTACATTTCTCTCCATCTCCATCTGCCTACCTCATTCTCCAACTCTCCATCCCTCCCTTCTCTCCTTGTTTCTCCACCCTCTCTCTTTCCCCTTCTCTCTCCATCTCTCCCTCCCTTTCTCTCTCCTCCAGGTCTGGCGACGCCACCAACAACAGTAACCGCAGCAGTGTTGTACATGGTCAGCCTGAGCCCACCGCTGACCCCGTGCCCCGCCTCCAGGACCTGCTGGGCCCCGAGGTGGGAGTGGCCTTCTTCCTGCTCCTCCTGCTCGTCTGGTTCCTCAACCGCGAGTTTGAGGTCAGCTACCGCCTCCATTACCACGGCAACGTGGAGGCCGACCAGCACCGCATCAAGATCCAGAACATGAGGGACCAAGCCGATTGGTTGCTTCGGAACATCATCCCCATCCACGTGGCAGAGCAGCTCAAAGTGACTCAGAGTTACTCCAAAAACCATGGTAATGTTGGCGTGATTTTTGCCAGTATCGTTAACTTTAGCGAGTTCTACGAGGAGAGTTACGAGGGTGGCAAGGAGTGCTACCGCGTGCTCAACGAGCTCATCGGTGACTTCGACGAACTGCTTCGCGAGCCGCCCTTCAACAACATCGAGAAGATCAAGACCATTGGTGCCACATACATGGCGGCGGCTGGGCTGAACGCGCAGCAGTGCGCCGAGACGCCGCACCCTCACGGCCACCTGCGGGCGCTGTTTGACTTCGCACTGGAGATGATGCGCGTGGTGGACGACTTCAACAAGAACATGCTGGGCTTCAAGTTCAAGTTGCGCATCGGTTTCAACCACGGTCCTTTGACTGCAGGGGTGATCGGCACCACTAAGCTGCTCTACGACATCTGGGGCGACACTGTGAACATCGCCAGTCGCATGGACACTACGGGCGTGGAGTGCCGCGTGCAGGTGAGCGAGGAGAGCTACTGCGCCCTCAGTGCCATGGACTACAACTTCGACTACCGCGGCACAGTCAACGTCAAGGGCAAAGGTCAAATGAAGACCTTTCTGTTCCCCAAGAGTGCGGACAGCGGCACCCCCGTGCCTCAGTACCTGCTCTCCGTCTCGCCAGAGATCCGGGTGCAGGTGGACGGGAGTATCGGGCGCTCGCCAACGGATGAGCTCTCTAATATGGTGCCTAGCTCCATCTCTGGTGTACCCAGTACCACCAGTCCCTCGCTCAGCTCTGGGGTGTCCACGGGTCTGCTGCGGCCTGAGAGGGGGGTGGTGGAGGCTGGAGATAGGCCAGACAGTCGGCAACAATACTACTGTAGCCCTACTACTACAGAGACCATCGCAGCCAGACGCTCCTCATCATCATCCCACGTTGGTCTAGCCTCCCTGCCTATCACTAGTCAAGCTGGAGCTACTTTGAAAGTCAAACAATCAAATCTGTCCATCACTAATAAAGATGAAACTCCTTCAACCAGCGTCCAACAACCAAATCTGCCCGCCACTAGTCTAGCTGGAGCTCATTTGACAGTCCAACAACCAAATCTACCCATCAATTATAAAGGTGAAACTCCTTCAACCAACATCCAACAACAAAACTAGTCAAATTTGACAGTCCAACAACCAAATCAATCAATAATAAAGGTGAAACTCCTTCAACCAACGTCCAACAACCAACAAATCCACCCATCAATTATAAAGGTGAAACTCCTTCAACCAACGTCCAACAACCAAATCTGCCCACCACTAGTCTAGCTGGAGCTCCTACAACAAACGTCCTCCAACAACCACATCTGCCCACCACTAGTCTAGCTGGAGCTCCTACAACAAACGTCCTCCAACAACCAAATCTGCCCACCACTAGTCTAGCTGGAGCTCCTACAACAAACGTCCTCCAACAACCACATCTGCCCACCACTCGTCTAGCTGGAGCTCCTACAACAAACATCCTCCAACAACCACATCTGCCCACCACTAGTCTAGCTGGAGCTCCTACAACAAACGTCCTCCAACAACCACATCTGCCCACCACTCGTCTAGCTGGAGCTCCTACAACAAACGTCCTCCAACAACCACATCTGCCCACCACTAGTCTAGCTGGAGCTCCTACAACAAACGTCCTCCAACAACCAAAACCTGTGGCGCCTGCCTCCCTCCAGTCTCTCTCCCCTCAGAATGCCACAGCAACTGAGTCACGGAAGGAGGTGGAAAAAGAGAAAGAGGAGCAGGACGATGATGACATTATTGGCGAGCTAACGAAACTCTAAGACTGTTATGTTTGCGATAGTTTTTTGCATTAGCCTTCAGCCCTTTAAGCACGGCCTTTCTTGCATTCCTGCCAGTTGAAGCTTATTATGGAACAGTCATATGTGACGAGAAGGCATACAGGAGGTAGCACCTAAATGGCAGACTGTAAGAAACCAGTTTCTGGCTCCTCTGTTGTCAATTCTTCTCCAGGTTCGTGCTCATTAGGACACACCTTTGTTAATCTTTTTGCAACTGTATGCGAAAATGAGCATTTCTTATTGAACAAGTTCAGATACTACGTCTGTTTTCTTCCCGTTCATGCCCACTGAACACGACCGATGTATCTGGTGGGCACAGTAAGAGTGAATAAGAAGATAGGGAAAGTACGATGGGCGCTATTACTGAACTTATGTTGCTATAGAAACCCAGCCTTCTATGATCTACTTGATTCTCACTAACATCTTTAGTCTTTTTTTGTTGTTGTATGTTTTTGGCTTTTTTTTCTCTCCTTTGTTTTTTAATGTCTTGATTAAGTGCCTTTAGCACAAAATAATGTGTAGAACAAGCTGGTCTGGACGAGGAACGAAGAAGAAGCATAAAGGGAAAAGAGCACTGGGAAAGACTTCTACACTACCAAACTGTGAACCTTATGTACATTTTAAGGCAAAAGCTTGGTTTCTGTCAGTTTGTTATAGTTGTCTTTGGTCTGTGTAGCTATCAAATTGCTTGTATTACTGTAGTTAAGAAGTTTACAAGAATCGGAGCAATAAGAAATGCCACAGTGAAGAGTGAATGATGGGTTACAAAGGGAAGCAAGATGGAGTCGTCTTTTCACAGTGAATCACTATAAATTGTCTAAGAAAAGCACAGGCCTCGCACAACGCTCTCAGACAAGCCCACAACAATATCTCGAACATCAGTCGGAAGGCTTGACTCTGTGCGCTACACTACAGTAATAACTGCCATCCACGGCCTCATGCGGAGAGGTGGCTGTAAGTTATCATTCTGCAACTGATGAAACCGTGGGAAGAAGGTGGGGAGTGTGATTAAGACATAATGAAATCCCTCTGGCTGATGTGGTATCTTTTCTCCTGGCCTTGGTTAAAAGTAAGGACCTCTGTCTTACTAGCCTCAAGCCGTCAACTAGACCTTGGTAATAGTAATTAGGGTTGAATCCTAACTCCCACTTAAGTCTGTTTTAAGTCGAAGTCTCCCATTGACATCAATGCATGACTAAGTGGAAATGTTTAAGTTAGGACTTGACCCTAACTCTTTAACATATCACTAATTAGCTTCATCTGCACATTAGCTCTGCAAGTCTATAAAGCTAACTTTTAGCACCACAGGTGGGTTCATGTGCCATAACCTCTTCCTAGTATTTTACAGGAATGCAATCTGCTGTTAGGCTACCGTTGTTGAGGTTTGAAGTGCACCCTCTCGGTAGGCCTCCTAATAGGTAGTTTCTATTGAACGTGCTGGTTTGCTTACAATACAGTTAACAATCTGCTAAAATTGTTACATGTGTGTCATGTACATATCATGTGGAATAGGCAAGAGCACAAACAGATCTGGGACCAGGCTAATCTTGAGTAGTCTCTTGTGACAGACCTGAGTTAAGATGTTGAGTGATCCAGTTTAACGGAATGGTAGATTGGTATATTGACCTTCAAATAGGACTTGATCTGCCATCGCCACGCCCCCTCCTGTTACTCTCCCGTCAGGCTATTTAGAAGTACATGCAAGGGGGAATGCACCCGATTCCTCTTGTTACAGCATTCCTGACAAATTAGATCCTGGATAATAAGGGATGTTTCTAACATGTGTCATGTAAACAACATATACAAATAAACATGTAAAGTGTGCATGTTCAGTGCTACATATTTTCCTATTTGTTTTGTGTGTTTGTTTTGTTGTAGTTGAGATCTTGTTGTTTTCTTTTTATATATATACATGTACTGTATGCATTGTTTTATCAGAACCTTTCTTGAGATAATTGAGTATGGTGAACTGTACAGTGCATATCCTCCAACTGCAAGTCGAATCATCCCTGTCACTTTCTCTCTGTTTTAGTGAAAGGGCTTGGGTGCTCGGGGGAAATAACAAAACAAGTAATGGTACTACTAGGTTTCCATCCAATTGGCGACATATTTTCATGCGAATATTCTAAAATCTACATAAAGAAAATCTGCGTATTTTTCCACCAGTGGTGTGCTTCCACCAAACGGACTTGTTGAGGATAAAAATCAGTGCATGATGACAAAGTGCACACAAAATATACGTTTTCACTTAAGTTTTCACGCACCAAATAAAAATCTAAAGTTCAGTGTGTTTCCATTGCATTTTCAACTCTACCAATAGTTTTGTTATAAAAAAAACTGTTGGGTAAAATAGCAAATTTGCCTTCTCTGGTCTTGGTACATGCGCTCTAACCAACAGCTCACAGATACAGTGCGGATAGGCTCGTCTACATAATGAGATTATTATGGATAACAGCGAGAAAATGTGTATTTTTCAAATGGCAATCAAGTGTCGATCAACATGTCACCAGAATCAGACCCTGGAGATTTATTGGAAAGGAGCATCAAGATCACTGTGCACTTTCACCACCCTGTGAAGTTCTTCATAAGTTAGGCCTATTTCATCTGTAGCCTAATAAACTGCTTATCATCGCGTGACTCAAGGTTTACTTCGATATGATTATTATATGAATATTTACCTTTAAAGGCGTTTCCACTGCCATTTCTCGCATAATTAATAAAAAAAATGACCAACACAGAAAGATCCCACCCTGTCGAACAAACAAATGATCTTTTGGCATTTATAAAATTGTACCGAAACTTCCTGTTTCCATCACAGATGTCGTGATTTAAAAAAATATATACGTATGACCTTACTCACATAAAAACTGGGGATGGAAACGTCTTAAATTATTTGTGACCTCAGACATACTTTGAAACCTCAAAGGTACAATATCAAAGCGTTCTGAATTAGGAGTAGAACTTGGGAAGTAAATGTTCATAGTAAAAGACTCCAAAGCAACATGTTTTAGTTTAGTAAAGATGGAGATACTCAGGATATCCCAGCAATCATTTGGGTTTTAAGTGCATCTTTCAACTTTCAGCACTTAAGTTTCTCTTTTGTAGTGCCATAATGGTTTTACTACAGGTTCCTTGTGTGTACTGCAAGAGTTTGCTAGTAGTGCCTTTTCAGTCATAGGAAAATCCTCTCTAAATCAACTCTGTTATCATTTAATTAAGATTGACACGTTTTGTTTCTCAAACTTCCTTGAACTTTTTTTTTGTTGCTTTTTGACATGTGTACATATTTTTCTCATCCAAGTTCTTTAAAATGTTTATATGAATTTGACATGTGCCTTTTCTACTTCATAATCTGCTGAGCAATTGTTTCCAACATTTAGTATCACTGATATGAGTATGAAACTCAATATTGCAGTTCATTGTCACTTTTTGGTACACAGCTGCCACTTATTTGTTCTGATGTGGATTTAAAAACAGGGAATAACAAAAATGTAGTTTTGCTTTGTTTGACTGGATATTGTTGTACTGTGTAGAATTGCTTGAATGGGGTTAGGCCCATTTTAAGTGCATTAATCTACAAACGGGATTGTTTTCAGATTGTCAAATGTATTCTTGCCGATTATGAGCATGCAACCCTTGTTGTAACCTACCCAAATCACATTGACTACAATAAAGGGACATATTGGAAACAGTCAGTTTAAATCATAGACATCACACAGTGTTATGTTGCTAAATGTCCCAAGGAAGGGGAATCTGCATAATTGAGGTCTGGACATATGAAAGGAAGATAAAACCCAGATATTAGCTACAGCTTATCTTATTGCTTTTGAGAAACTCTGCTTATCAACCTATGGATTCCTGGTGTTTTATCGTGTTGATGCTGGATAAGTAGCGTTCTTTGGAAAGCGAAGGGAAATATATAGTTGAATTTAAGGCTAACTCTTATAGAGTTGTTGGAGCTCAAATCTTGAGCCCAATTCAGTCCGGACCGTACTGTGATGATGGCTCTATTTTCATTTCACACTGCAACTGTGGTGAATGTGTTACTGAACCAGCACACTTCAGCTCGGTTGGGCTCAGTAGTGTGAAAAAGGAATTGTGTTCCCTACTTCAAAAAAAGCTTAGTTTTTTTTTGTACTAACTTGCCTTCCTGCAAAAAGGACTTCATGAATTGACAATGGGATTGAAACGTTGTGAACTAACAGAATGGCACATTGGGACTAGTTTTGATGCCAAATTGAGATGTCATTGATTTGATGTATGTTTGGCCTTATTTCCCCCTCTTTAATTTGCCCGGTCTTGTCGTGCACATTGATGCCGGGTTGTTTCTATACTCACTAGTACGATATGTATGCGGTATGTATACATTTTGCACAAAGCACTCACTCTGTATGTACATATGCATTTGATATGTTGTATTATTTATACCGGTGCCATTGTTAAAGGGTTGAGGAATACATGGAAGGTTAGAACACTGTTACAATTACGTCCAAATGTCATGTTTGCCTGCATGTATAGTATGTGTGTGTACCTACACTGTATGAATGTCTGTGTACCTGTATGATTGTGGGAGAGGGATGCTCTAACTTACCCCAGTAGGCCTAGGATTGTGTGCTGCCGGAACTTGTCCATTTCTTTCCACCTCAGTATGTCAAAGTCAATTTACATTTGAGTAATTTAGCAGACACTCTGATCCCGAGCATACATTTTTTTCCATACTGGTCCCCCATGGGAATCGAACACACAACTTGCCATTGCAAGCACCATGCTCTACCAACTGAGCCACATGGGACACTGACAGGGACCTATAAGGACATTTTCCTGCCACCACTACTTCTATATAGGCCTAGGCGACAGATCTCTCCATCCTAAGGGATCCCATGGTATTCCCCCATGAGTAGCCTGGTCGGTCTCAGATTGGTTTGTGCTGTTGGCAGCTCCTATGGTCAATGTAACAGCAAACAATGACCGTAGGAGTTGACGAGACATTGCAAACAGATCTGGGACCAGGCTACATCAGACACCCTGCAAGGTAAAATCACACTGCTAGATTTCTGTTCATGTTTTCAGACCCTGTTTCATATAAGCCTACTTATAGTTGTGGCTGGTAGATCTTTGGCCTCCCTCCCACTGTATTTTATATAGCCTATAGCACGCTGCATTTTTGGAGGGGTCTGCAAATGAAGGTAAAAAAAAAAAGAAGAATAAAGTTTTTTTTCCCTCTGAGATTTGTTTGGATGGTTCTGTTTGCATTGCTTGATATTTACCCATTATTACAACTTTTGATGATGCATTTACAATTGACATGTAAACTTCTGTTGCTTGGCTCCTTAAATTGATACAAATGTAGTTGACTAGACGGATGGACAAGGGTGAAGTGCCCCAAAATGGTCTTATGAGGGTTGGTGACTTGGTGACGCATAATACACAATGTATATGGGGGGCTGCACAATAACTGCTCACTTGTACATTGTTCTGTAACACTTTAGGTTAGAAAGTGCTTTGACAGCTACTTAATTTTTTGGGTTATTCCACCCCTAGAGGCTTGTTGATGTACGTCCACATGACGCACGGCAGGGCATAGGTTTGCGTAGGGCGTGATTGCACAGCCCCTCCCCCCCACAGTCGAGCTAGAAAGAAAAAACTTTTTGTATCGGAGGAATCAACAGCCGCCATCTTGACGCGGCTCAGAATCAGGATTTTGGGAGAGCATTATTTTTTAGACCGAAACGAGCCATTTAGACCGTGCTCAAACGGCTTTATTCTGCAGAAAATCGAAGTCTTTATTCCTTCGGAGAGAATTGTTGAGAAAAAACGAGGATTGGATCAGTTTTTGTCGTCTAGAGAGCCCCTCGTATATTTGATTTCCCCTTCAGAGAGCGCCGCTTCTCCGTATCTCCGTTCCGAGACGATGCATTTATCGAGAGACAGTATCGAGAAAAATACATCGTCGCATACAAAATATTTTTGGAAATTTCTTGTCTTTATTGGAGGTGAAAATTGAATTTAAGGCTGTTCATTTGGACCGGGAAAAGGCACTTATTTAAAGATGCCCATCTAGGGATTTATGGAGAAAGGGACTTGAATCCACACTATATACTTTTTTTTGCTACTATTTTAATTTATTTTTCGTGAACCGAAATATTTTTGGGCCATAATTATTAACGATAATTATGTGGGTGTTGGGTGTTGGATTATCATGGGGTGATTGTCAGCGGCGAAGCGTGGCGCTGTTGCCTTTATTTTGAAACATTCTACTCGGCTGACTAGTGCAAGCATTTTTCTATCTTGCCAGCTAGTTGGTTAAATACCCCCATACGTGGGGTGTGAGTAAGAAAGAAGATTGTTGCCATAAAAAAATCTATCTGGAAGGAGTCGAATTTAGTTTTGCATCATTATTTAGTGATCATTCTTACCGATCAGAATGGCGGAGAATTTGCTGGACGTCGGACCTCCCATCGCAAAGCGACCGAAACTCAATTCACCTGCGCTTTCAGCGTCAGATGGTCCAGGTAAGCACCAAGTAGGGCCTATTTGGTCGTCAGTCTATTGATTAAAAAAATTATGCTGACAGTGCATGATTTATTTTAGTGATAATGAAAACTACTTTTTATGTTTTGTCTGGTGTTGACTGCGTTCGCTCGTGCACAATGTTCCTCACTTGGAACTTTCATATGTCAGCTCTCGAGCTTTGCAGTCTAGTTGCTCGTGGTATTAAATTGTCACACCCGACTGTCACTGAATCTACAGTCACCCGTCTCTAGTAGCCAATCCCCCGCTGCTATCTTCTCGACTTGCCCATATGCCTTGGTAGTAAAGTCAGTCTACTGGCGGTGTTGGTATTGCACCATGTGCTGATGTGTCTGTCGCTCCTTCTCCGTTTACTAGCTACGCCTCTAAAAACTTGTCACCCCTATGTTCCGGATAATGTAATTGTGGTGGAGTGAGTTGGAGCAGCGGTCCGAACGCAGACGAGGATTGTGATATAGCCGCCGCGTCTGTTCAAAAGAAAAGTGCAACCTGTTGAATTTGGTTAATTTCAACACTGATAGACACTTGTTAACCTACCGGTATAGGACTATTGTATGAGCACAGACAACAGAAGTGTCAACATGAACTTGAAGGTAAGTTATAGAAATGCTCATACAGAGTGAAACTGATAGCAATTTCGACGCTGCCCTTGAATAGGGGCCCTGCAGTGAAGTTTATGGACAGGTCTCCTGTGCTCATAAACCTAGCCTCCCAGACAATAACAATAGTCTACCACAGCGCTGCCTTGGTTGGTTTTTATCAGAGAGAACATTAAGCCTAAACCTAACCTCGAGGTCTACCACCACACTGTACCCACCCAAACACTCAGGATGGTGCACCCCCCTATCCACATTGATGGGACCGCAGTGGACAAGGCGGAAAGCTTCATGTTCCTTGGTGTACACATCACTGACAAACTGAAATGGACTACCCACACAGACAGTGTGGTGAAGAAGGCGCAACCGAGCCTCTTCAACCTCATCGGGCTGAAGAAATTTGGCTTGGCACCTAAAAGCCTCAACTTTTACAGATGCACAATTGGGAGCATTCTGTTGGGCTACATCACCGCCTGGTACAGCATCTGCACCGCCCGCATCGCAAGGCTCTCCAGAAGGTGGTGCGGTCTGCATAACACATCACCGGGGGCAAACTACCTGCCCTCCAGGACACCTACAGCACCCGATGTCACAGGAAGGCCAAAAAGATCACCAAGGACAACGACCACCCGAGCCACTGCCTGTTCACCCCGCTATCATCTAGAAGCCGAGGTCCGTACAGGTGCATCAAAGCTGTTTTTCAGTGTCCCGGTCCCAGCTATCTCAAGGCCATCATACTGCTGAACAGCAATCACTAGCACATTAGAGGCTGCTGCCTATAGACATAGACCAGAAATTACTGGCCACTTTAATAAATGGAACACTGGTGACTTTGTTTACCTATCTGGCATTACTTATCTCTTATGTATATACTCTATTCTATACTATTCTACTGTATTTTAGTCCATGCCGCTCTGACATTGCTCATCCATATGTACAGTGCCTTGCCAAAGTATTCGGCCCCCTTGAACTTTGCGACCTTTTGCCACATTTCAGGCTTCAAACATAAAGATATAAAACTGTATTTTTTTGTGAAGAATCAACAAGTGGGACGCAATCATGAAGTGGAACGCCCAATTTTTCAGTTTTTGATTTGTTAAAGTTTGAAATATCCAATAAATGTCGTTCCACTTCATGATTGTGTCCCACTTGTTGTTGATTCTTCACAAAAAAATACAGTTTTATATCTTTATGTTTGAAGCCTGAAATGTGGCAAAAGGTCGCAAAGTTCAAGGGGGCCGAATACTTTCGCAAGGCACTGTATATATTCTTAATTCCATTCCTTACTTAGATTTGTCTATTGGAAAAATGTTGATAAATTGTTAGATATTTCTTATTAGATGTTAGTGCACTCTCGGAGCTCGAAGCGCAAGCATTTCGCTACACCCGCAATAACGTGTATGTGACCAATACAATTTGATGTGATTTGAACCTGCACAACTTCCCCTGGCTCCTGGCCTCATATCGCTAGCCGCAGCCAGCCAACATATCGTTTAACATGGGTATTTAACAACCAGTCATATTTTATGCTTAACATTCTATGACGTCGTTGTGGCAGCTGCACCACTCCCTGCCTCCACACACAAGAGCTAAGTGATTAATGCTTTTTAATGTCGGGTTCGGTTCAATTATTTAAATTTAAAAACTTTTTTTGGTTTCCATTATTTCTTTGACTATGCATTATGTGGGTTATATGCTGTAATACAAAATAAAACAACTAGGGCAGTCCCTGTCAAAATCTTAGTTGACAATAGTCACCTGTTCTTTCGACAAATCGATTGAAATGATAAAACATCCTATGTGTTTGAATCATATCCATGATATGTACTGAGCTTGTCTTATGATTTAAGCGCACTGTTTGATGAAATAATTAAGACACAAGAATGACGAGAGGGACTCCGACCGCAATTGATTTGATTCTGCCAGGCCGGGCTCAGGCTTGCGGCTCTGTGTTAAAAAAAAATGACAGCAAGTGACTGTGTGACCAGTACCGGTTGTTTCTCTCCTCCCTGCTGCAGCGACCACCATAGAACATCAGCAGTGTTTATTGGGCTGTCCGTGTTGCAGAAGCTGCAACATAATTACAGTGATTTCTTACTGAAAAGTCCTGTTTCCGAAATAAATGTGACTAGTTGAAAATACTGGAGATGAAGAAAAATTAGGTAAGGGGCAAGCACTGTGCATATTGTGTGTGCCAAACAGGTGCTGTTAGATGACAAAATCATTGTTCCAAATTGTCAAAAAAATAACACAAAATAAATTATAAGCGTACCAGAGAGTCTGTAACGTTTAGCTTTTTTGGAAAGCCTTAAGTTCAGCAAAGACAAAACCGTCGCATTCATTCGTGAATGCAATTTCCAAAATGAAAGTTTTTTTTTTTAGCGTTTATGCAAATTATTCAATGTTTGATATATTTTATTTTAAAACTAAAATGCTTGATTGCATTTCAAATCATGAATGACTTGTACGAATTAATGATTGATGCAGTTGCCTATAAGTATTGATATGTATACCTAAGTTATGGTATAAGACTAAACAGGATGCGCTCTAACATGCTGACCACACCACTCGTGTCGCGTGAGATGCTAAATTAATGTACACATACATGTTATTCAATCATTGCACCCACACTGCTCGTGCTCCTCAGCGAGCATATGCATGGCCAGACACTAAAATAGAAGTAGGTTCTATTTGTGAAGCTCAATGCGCTGCAAGTCCGGCCTCTCAAATCTCCTTATTGGTTTTTGTAAGCATATACCCACGTGCCATCTCCTCATTGGTTTATAGAAGCGTATACCTACGTGGGTGGGTGAATGATGAACTGACATCCACACTCCAGTCGGTTCTAGGAATGCCCGGTAAAGTTGGTTGCCAACCGCCATATAAAGTCCAAAGAAGGAAAAAGAAGCCTGTAGGAAGGAGTAGAGAACTGTAAACCAAATTTGTTTTTCTCGTCATCTGTGGATTCATTGTCGGAGTAGAGGACCTTGTGCATTTCAGGTAAAAAAACAACCCAATGTTTATATCCCTGGACAAATTAGATAACAACAGCAAGCTAGCTAGCTAAATTGCCATAAATGTTCAATGCTTTTCGAGCTGTCCACAAATTAATATAATTGGTTCAGTTAGTTTTATGTTTTAACCTGCGTGTCCTGTTATCTTCTGGTCTGGGTGAACAAAATCAATGCGTGTGCGATGGGGCGCATCCTGTTTGGTCAGAATGTTAGGCCTATAGCTCAATGGTGGTTATACAAGGCTGCTGTACTAAGCCTACTAATGATAATGCCATTATTTATTATAATGATTATTATCATTATGGAGAGGGTTAACTTTTTTGACAATTTGGAACATTGTAAAAAATACCAGCGAGGCTGTTCTTAACTTAAGAAAGCAAAAATAAAGGCTTTATTACAGCAAATCAAATATTAAAAACAGCCACATTTGTGAAATTGTTATCTGACATGTTGCGGTTGCATCAGGCTTGATGCTCCCAGAATTAGTAGGCTATTTAACAAACACTCAAACAGGCAAAAAAAGCCGGATCTGATTTATTTTTTATATATATTTATAAACAAGGCACAATTAGGCTATTTATAGGCCTATTTATATATGTGTGTGTGTGTGTAAAAAATAAATGTAAAAAAAAAAATAATCTTTTATCGTGGTATCCAATTGGTAGTAGTTAGTCTTGTCGCTGCAACTCCCATACGGACTCGGGAGAGGCGAAGGTCGAAAGCCGTGCGTCCTCCGAAACCCAACCAAGCCGCACTGCTTCTTGACGCAATGCCCATCCAACCCAGAAGCCAGCCGCACCAATGTGTCGGAAGAATCACAGTACACCTGGCGACCTGGTCAGCATGCACTGCGCCCGGCCCACCACAGGAGTTGCTAGAGCGCGATGAGACAAGGATATCCCTACCGGCCAAACCCTCTCTAACCCGGACGAAGCTGTGCCAATTGTGCATCGCCCCCCGGTCATGGCTGGCTGCGACAGAGCCTGGACTCAAACCCAGAATCTCTGGTGGGACAGCTAGCACTGCGATGCAGTGCCTTAGACCACTGCGCCACCCGGGAGGCCCTCATTATAGGCCTATTTTAAGTTGGTTTCTGCTCCTCACTTTTCTTAGACAAGGCAAGACCTGTTTTCTCATCTCCAATATGCTGTTTAACTTTGCTATTATGCACATAGCAACATGGTCTTGGTGACTGTGCCAATTCGGCAGCACGCTGATGTGTTTCAGAACCGCGGACAGCGATTATTATACTTCCAACGTGGGAGAGAGCGCAATAATGTTGCACTACTGTTCTGACCTAATATAATCGTATACCATTTCAGTAGCACATGTCTTGAAATGGACTGTGCCATCCCCACGGCCTCCACAATGGATCAGTCCAGTCAATGCGAATCAGACAGGTGTTTTTTTGCTACTGCTCGGTTAAATAAATCTCTGGCGACCAGCAGCCTAACAATCGACCAGTCGACTAAATGGGTCAGCCTCATAAATGCACTATATTATGTGGGTTGACCGCAGTAACACAATATATTTTTTCATAGAAGTCCCATGATGGTGGTAACTGCCCATTACTGATTATCACCTATTATCCACCATTTATTACCATTACTGTACAATATTTCAGTTGTCTATATTACATTTGTTTATTTGATGACTTTATCTCATTCCAAGTCATCTCATCTCTATAGAGCTGCTGTTAATGCTGCTGCCTGTCCTGTTGGTCGTGCTGAGCAAAAAAACATTCTTCAGTTTTTAAACGACTAATTGACCGACGTGTTCAAGTATTATCTTTAATTCCATTTTTAGTTCTGTTTGTGAACTAATTTCGCACATTGCACAGTTTCTCTAGAGATGAATCAGATCAAGCCTGAACTGTGTTATGTAGTAGGGAGTTGTAATTTCCAATAGGCCAATATTCTATGTAGTTTAGTGCATAAAATGTTCTAATTAACTACAATGGCTATAATCCATTGCGCATCTACTTGTCCGGTCTGTGTTTTACGCCTGCTATGGAAGAGAGAGAAGAATGCGCAATGGTGATATAGAGAACAGCTGTTGCTTCACAAGGTATATCTTCCTGAACATACATGATCGACGGGATTGATAGATGGTATTTAGCAGTCATAAAACTATGCCTGATTTACTTTGAAGAACTACTAAAATAGTGATTTTGACAGTCAGCATAGGCAGCAGCTCTATAGAGATGAGATGATTTTGGAATGAAATAATAGTCATAAAATAAACAATGTAATATAGACAACTGAAATATTTTAAATTAATGTGAATAAATTATGGTAAATATTTAATGGGCACTCACTACCATGGGAAATGGGACTTATTTATTTATATAAATAAAAGTATGCCGACCGATGTCAAAAAGCAGTAATCACTCAGTACTACCTGTTGAAAACTTCAACTCTTATTACATTGCACAGTTCAGGCTTGATCTGATTTATCTCTGCAGAAACTGCACATCGAGCTCACCGAAACCCCCAGAAATGTAACCGATGTTGGTCAATTAGTTTAAAAATGAAAAAAATAACCAACATTTTGGTTCATCTCTCAGCACTACCACACACACACACACACCCCTATGCTGCACATCTGTCCTGGAGTGTGTGGTTGCCTGTACTACACTTGGCTAAATTATATCCTGATAAGTTGAATTGACCCTATGTGGTGGTGTTAACCCCAATCAGGACTTACTTACACCAGTGTGTCCCCAAATGGTGGGTTTGGGGGGCTTCCTGGGTCAAGCAGTTTATAGAACATTGTTTTATTGATTTGGTGGCTCCTAAATAAATGATTGTCACACTCACAACCCCAAAAAGTTAATGTTCCATTGTATTGTCCGGTAGCTCTGATGAAACGTGGTTAGGCTACCCATGCCTGCCTGGAAGAGGAAGTCAGCTTTAAACCCCTGCTACATGTTGAGTTGTTCCCGGGGGCGTGGCTGACTGCCTCAGAACCAGCTGCTGGTGTCTGATGTCAAAGCCAAGACTAGAGAGTCGCCTAAATGGAGGCTGGAAGTCTACGGGTGGGCTGCAAAGTTCAGAGGGCAATCTATAACCTTCAGTGCTATCAGATTATCTTGTTGCTTTAAAATGCACTTTAAATAATGTGACTTAACCTGAGTGCTCTCTGACTTTAATGAGGGCGCTTTGTTTTTATCTCTGTATTGTATATAGCAATGCCATGTGTACATCCATTGTAGAGTTGTAGTAGTGAATTGCGTTCGGGGTTCATTGTGCAGTCGGTAGTGAATGAATATTTCCATTGTGCAACTAAATTCTCCACCACTATCAAACGTTGGGGGAAAAATGCAAACATCTCAAACTAGGCCAAGTTGGGTATTACAAGTTGGGTATCTTACACACACATCCCTCTAATGAACTGCCCAGCTGACACAACCACACACACAAATCCTCTGATAGCCCAGCACTACAGTCACTCACCAACTTCTCAGCGATACATGGCATAGTGTGCCACAGACCTGCTTTCCTTTGAAGTTGTGAAGCGGCACGGGGTCCTGAGTACACTGAGAAGATTTAGAGCCACAGATTGCAGATGGCAGCGGAGACAAAATAGGGTTTTGTTTGACTTGAAAAAGCCCAATTCCCAGATATTCCTCAAGCAGACCTGTGAAAAGAGCAGATTCCGCTCCTCACTCCTTCTCGCTCCCACTCAGCCCTGGAAAAAATTATGCTGGGAGGGAGGGTTATGAGGAGAGAGTAGGAGACTGCTCTCTCTTGGAAGTGTTGAAGATGAATAGACAACATGTATGAATGGATGTGTGAATTTGTGATGGGTGCTGCCTTAGTGTTTTTGACAAGTTTTGACTTCCTGATGAGAGTTCTAGCCTATCTAGGTGGACTGTGTCCAACACTCTGGATCTTTATTTGTTTAGAAAACTATCAATGCTGAATCGCTTTTTCCTGCTTAGCCACATATTAAACCATACACCTTCTTTCTCTCAATTTTGAATGTCCCGATTTAACCAATAGCAGTGGTTCTCAATCCTGGTCCTGGAGAACCCATAGGGATGCACATTATTGTTGTTGCCCTCTCACTACACACCTAATTTCAAATCATCAAAGCCTGATGGTGAGTTGATGATTTGAATCAGGTGTGTTAGGGCAAAAACAAAAAATGTGCATCCCTTTGGGTTCCCCAGGACCAGGATGGAGAACCACTGGCCTAAAGTAAATGGATTCACTGCATAAACGCATAGTGTGTGTTGTCATGGGTTTGGCTGGCTCAAGTCATGTTTTTGAGGCCCATTATTACTGTGGTAGACCGCAAACGCACACTTTGCTCTCCCCCCCAGCCCTTCAGAGCACCTTGCAGCCTGTCAGCCAGTGTAGGCGGGACGGCTGTCCCGGGTTTGATGTGTTAACCTCACTAGGGTATGTGGGATGCTCGCGTACCACCTGCCCAACATCCAGTGACATTGCAGAGCGCCAAATTCAAATACAGAAATACTCATTATAAAAATTCAGAAAACAAAACATATTTTACATAGATTTAAAGATTAACTTCTTGTGAATCCAACCACGGTGTCAGATTTAAAAAAATGCTTTACGGCGAAAGCATACCTTACGATTATTTGAGAGCATAGCCCAGTAGACAAATCATTACAAACAGTAACCAGCCAAGCAGAAGAGTTAAACTCCGAAATAGAGATGCAATTAATACCTTACCTTTTGATCTTCATATGGTTGCACTCAGAAGACATTCATTTACTCAATAAATGTTCCTTTTGTTCGATAGTCTCTTTATATATGGCCGTTTTGTTTGTTTTCTTCAGTAATCCACAGGCTCAAACGCCGTCAAAACAGGCAGACAAAAAAATCCTAATTGTATCCGTAAAGTTCATAGAAACATGTCAAACGATGTTTATTTTCAATCCTCATGTTGTTTTTAGCCTAAATTATCTATAATATTTCAACCGGACAATAACGTTGTCAGTATAAAAGGTAAACAAGAAATGCACTCTCTCGGGATTGCGCATGAAAAAGCTCTGACACATCAGGGTCCACTCATTCAGACTGGTCTTACTCCCTCATTTACCAGAATACAAGCCTGAAACAATTTCTAAAGACTTGACATCTAGTGGAAGGCACAGGAACTGCAATTTGAGTCCTAAGCCAATGGATACTGTAATGGCATTGAATAGAAAACTACAAAACCAAAATAACTTCCTGAATTAATTTAAGGGTTTCACCTGCCAAATCAGTTCTGTTATACTTTACTCCCAGACACTACTTTAACAGTTTTGGAAACTTTAGTGTTTTCTATCTAAATCTACCAGTTGTATGCATATCATATCTTCTGGGCCCGAGTAGCAGACCGTTTAATTTGGGCATGCTTTTCATCCAAACCTCCGTATGCTGCCCCCTACTCTGGAGAAGTTAATGTGTGACAGATTATGCCGTGTATGTTTGATCCATGGATGCCAGCCAATGTCTGTTTGTTTTGATCTGTACGCCAGTGGTTGTGTTCACTGTGTGTTAATGCCCGTCTTGAGAAATTGGCTCCAGACGAGTATTCTTCAGGCACATTGCTTACCTAGTGGGTGTTCTCCTCCGCCTGGGCTCGGTGAATGGGCACCAACCCCTGGGTGGGTGAGCATTATTCCACCCATGTTAGCATTAGTGTACATACAGCCAAGCGTAAAAACACTGCCTTCAGTTCCACCCGCTTCAGGGGAAACAGGGGAACGGTCCCAGGCAGTGTGCTCGCTGTGCGGGTTAATGTATCTGCTGAAGTGGAACTGATTAGAATGGGATGGAGGGGTGTGTGGGGTGAAGGGGGCACTACTGCAGATGTCTCCTCAAAATAGCAGTGGGACCAACGGAGCCCTGCTGCACAGTATGGGTGTGGGCGGTATCCAGATTTCCATACCTTTTTTTTAATACAGTATTACCAGCTGTGCCCTCAAGGTGTGCTATTTCCCAAGCTAGCCAACTTTAGATACCAAGTTAGCAAACCAATTGAATAGTTGGAGAAAATGTGTTTTCTCCATCTTAGATAACTTATAGATAGATAACTTAAGATACTCAGTTGACAAACAGAAGGGGCCGCATTCAGTTTAAGAAATCTGCATTTTCAAAAGAGACCATAAAATCTGCATTTGAAGCATTTCACCTGCATTTTTATATTGAAAGCCAAGTGTTTTTTTTATTTTTTATTATCAATAGAGCGATAAGGGGTGGGCAACTACTTTTTCTAAACACAAAATACATTAGTGCCACACATTTGACTGAAAATACTTTATCAGATGACAACAGAACTGCAATGCTATTTTCTTAGCGATCAAAGTTATATATAAAGCCCTTCATACATCAGCTGATGTCACAAAGTGCCGTACAGAAACCCAGCCTTAAACAGCAAGCAATACAGGTGTAGAAGCACAGCGGATAGGAAAAACTCCCTAGAAAGGCCAGAACCTAGGAAGAAACCTAGAGGAACCAGGCTATGAGAGGTGGCCAGTCCTCTTCTGGCTGGGCCGGGTGGAGATTAAAGCAGTACATGGCCAAGATGTTCAAATGTTCATAGATGACCAGCAGAGTCAAATAATAATAATCACAGTGGTTGTAGAGGGTGCAACAGGTCAGCACCTCAGGAGTAAATGTCAGTTGGCTTTTCATAGCCGATCATTCAGAGTATCTCTTCCGCTCCTGCTGCCTCTAGAGAGTTGAAACGTCCGGTAAACAGGTCAGGGTTCCACAGCCGCAGGCAGCACAGTTGAAACTGGAGCAGCAGCACGGCCAGGTGGAATGGGGACAGCAAGGAGTCATCAGGCCAGGTAGTCCTGAGGCATGGTCCTAGGGCTCAGGTCCTCCGAGAGAAAGAAAGAAAGAGAGAATTAGAGAGAGCATACTTAAATTCACACAGGTCACCGGATAAGACAGGAGAAATACTCCAGATATAACAGACTGACCGTAGCCCGCTACACACAAACTACTGCAGCATGAATACTGGAGGTTGAGACAGGAGGAGTCGGGAGACATTGTGGCCCCGTCCGACGATACCCCCAGACAGGGCCAAACAGGCAGGATATAACCCCACCCACTTTGCCAAAGCACAGCCCCCACACCACTAGTGGGATATCTTCAACCACCAATTTACTGTCCTGAGACGGTAGCACACACACTTCAGTAAATTAGCGAGTTTAGAATGTAAAAGCTTGGTACTTTTTGCAATAACGATGGGTGGCCATCATATTTCTAATGTCTATCATAGAAAAAATGTAGCCAGCTACATTTCCTGATGTTTTGTCTGAAGTTAATCTAGCATTTTAACATTATCCCGAAAAGTAGCCTTCACATCAGTAAGAGAGCTATCTGGTGATCTAATGATGGGCGCAAAGATATTTCCTTCGAATGGAGAAGTGCAACTGAAGCATGAAATTAGTCCTTTTACATTCATGCTTTGGTGCGAGCCCTGGCTAAAGCTGAGAATTTACAATAAGAATAATTTTAGAACTGCGTCTAGCAAGATATTTCTTTCTGCATTTTATTTTCCCCTTTCTGGCAGAATCCTGGATCAACTTTACCCCAGATTAGTAGTGAATTTATCACGTTTGCTGTTACGTTTGCTCCATGTGCTCTTTGTGACTGGCTCAATTGAATTTTTGTGTGCTTAAAATCATACCGTTGGTATACTGCCCAAGCCTCTTCCTCACCTCTTTCCTCCTTACCCCTCATCTCTTCCTCTGCCTCCCCACATTACCTCTCCACCCCACCTCTCCTCTCCTCTGAACACTCTTGGTCTGCAGGGTGCTAATACTCTCTGATGTGAAACAGGCAGGATTTTGTCGATCAGCGTGGGCATTTTTCATTTAAACCTCTGAGTCTGTCTGTTAAAGGCCTGTTGGAGAAAAAACTGTCACCTCTCCAGCTCTCTGCAGCTCAGACCTCCTCTCAAAGACTGCTTAGTTTAACCCTGTCTCAGATTGTTCTCCCCTCATTTTTCTTGAATGGCTGGCTGTTTGTTCATAATGGCGATTCAGCAAATGGATTGCAGTGCGCCACTAATTCTCCACATCTTGAAGTCATCACACCTCAGTCTTATAAGGCAGTATTACAGTTTTTACACCACAGTCTCTCTCAAATCAAAGCTGAACAAACCCCCCTCCATTATTGAAATTTGGAATTAAATGCGATTTTAAAGCATACCAGACTGATGAGGTGTAGGTGTCCTGTTAAATTAGCTCTCATCTTACTGTGCGTGTGCGCGGTGTTGTCTTTTAACTGACACAAATATCCCAGTATCTCTGAGATTCTGACCGTTGTAGCTGGTGATTGATTTGTTACTTGTCAGATGCGTGGAAGAAATATACAAATTAAATCAATGACCATCACATTTTATTGGTCAAATACACATGGTAAGCAGATGTTAATGCGAGTGTAGTGAAATACTTGTGCTTCTAGTTCCGACAGTGCAGAAATATCTAACAAGTAATCTTAACAATTCCACAACTAACTAATACACAAATCTAAAGGGATGGAATAAGCATATCTACATTTAAATATGGATGAGCAATGACCGAGCGACATAGGCAAGATGCAGTAGATGGTATAAAATACAGTATATACATATGAGATGAGTAATGTACGATGTGTAAACATTAACTTCTTACGGATGCAATCCCGTTAACGGGAGAGCGATATGACAACAGCCAGTGAAAGTGCAGGGCGCCAAATTCAAACAGGAATCTCATAATTAAAATTTCTCAAACATACAAGTATTATACACCATTTTAAAGAAACTTGTTGTTAATCCCACCACAGTGTCCGATTTCAAAAAGCCTTTACGGCGAAAGCATACATTGCGATTATCTGAGGTCAGCACCTTGTCACAGAAAAACACAGCCATTTTTCCAGCCAAAGAGAGGAGTCACAAAAAGCATAACTGGAGAAAATGAATCACTAACCTTTGATCTTCATCAGATGACACTCATATGACTTCATGTTACACAATACATGTATGTTTTGTTTGATAAAGTTCATATTTATATCCAAACATCTGTTTACATTGGCACGTTATGTTCAGTAATGTTTTGCTTCCAAAACATCTGGTGATTTTGCCAACACCCACATCAATTTACAGAAATACTCATCATAGATGTTGATGAAAATACAAGCGTTATACATGGAATTAAAGATATACTTCTCCTTAATGCATTTGCTGTGTCAGATTTCAAAAAAGCTTTAAGGAAAAAGCACACCATGCAATAATCTGAGTACAGCGCTCAGACACCAAAACAAGCCATACAGATACCTGTCATGTTGTGGAGTCAACAGAAGTCAGAAATAGCCTTATAAATATTCACTTACCTTTTGATGATCATCAGCATGCACTCCCAGGAATCCCAGTTCCACAAGAAATGTTTGTTTTGTTTGATAAAGTCCATTTAGGTCCAAATACCTCCTTTTGTTCGCGTGTTTAGTTCACAAATCCAAATTCATGAGGTTGCAGGCACACTTAGTCCAGACAAATACAGTTCGTAGAAACATGTCAAACGAAGTATAGAATCAATCTTTAAGATGTTTTTAACATAAATCTTCAATAATATTCCAACCGGACAATTCCTTTGTCTTTAGAAATGAAAAGGAACACAGCTAACTCTCACGGGCGCGTGCGAGACTGAGCTCATGGCATTCTGCCAGACACCTGACTCAAACAGCTCTTATTCTCTCCCCCTTCACAGTAAAAGCCTGAAACAAGGTTCTGAAGACTGTTGACATCTAGTGGAAGCCTTAGGAAGTGCAATCGTACCATATTTCCACTAAGTTGGATAGGCAAAATACTTAACCTACAAACCTCAGATTTCCCACTTCTTGGTTGGATTGTTTCTCAGGTTTTTGCCTGCCATATGAGTTATGTTATACTCACAGACATCATTCAAACAGTTTTAGAAACTTCAGTGTTTTCTATCCAAATCTACATATAATATGCATATCTTAGCTTCTGGGCCTGAGTAGCACCCAAGCTACTCAATACTGCCCCCCATCCATTATAAGTTAAAGTGGAATTATTTAAAGTGACTCGTGATCCATTTATTAAGTGGCCAATGATTCGAGTCTGTATGTAGGCAGCAGCCTCTGAGTTAGTGATTGCTGTTTAGCTGTCTGATGGCCTTGAGAGATGCTGTTTTTCAGTCTCTCGGGTCCCAGCTTTGATGCACCTGTACTGATCTCTCCTTCTGGATGGTAGTGGGGTGAACGGGCAGTGGCTCGGGTGGTTGTTGTCCTTGATAATCTTTTTGGCCTTCCTGTGACATCGGGTGCTGTAGGTGTCCTGGAGGGCAGGTAGTTTGCCCCCGGTGATGCGTTGTGTGAACCCCACCACTCTCTGGAGAGCCTTGCGGTTGAGGGTCGTGCAGTTGCTGTACCAGGCGGTGATGCAGCCCGACAGGATGCTCTCGATTGTGCATCTGTAAAAGTTTGAGGGTTTTCGGTGCCAAGCCAAATTTCTTCAGCCTCATGAGGTTGAAGAGGCTCTGTTGCACCGCCTTCACCACACTATGTGGGTGGACCATTTCAGTTTGTCCGTGATGTGTACGCCGAGGAACTTAACTTTCCACCTTCTCCACTGATGTCTCGTCGATGTGGATGGGGGGTGCTCCCACTGCTGTTTCCTGAAGTCCATGATCATCTCCTTTTGTTGACGTTGAGTGAGAGGTTATTTTCCTGGCACCACACTCCGAGTGCCCTCACCACCTCTCTGTAGGCTGTCTCGTCGTTGTTGATCAAGCCCACTACTGTTGTGTCGTCAAGAAACTTGATGATTGAGTTGGAGGCGTGCATGGCTACGCAGTCATGGGTGAACAGGGAGTACAGTAGAGGACTGAGCATGCACCCTTGTGGGGCCCCATTGTTGAGGATCACCGGAGTGGAGATGTGGTTTCCTACTTTCGCCACCTTGGGGTGGCCTGTCAAGTTCAGGACCCAATTACACAGGGCGGGTTTGAGACCCAGGGCCTCAAGCTTATGCACTTGAAGGACACTATGGTGTTGAATGCTGGTCAAATTGGTCAAATCAGTTTTTAAAAATTTGCATTAGTCTTAAACTTGAATATGGATGTCCTGCATTTTCAATTTGGTGCAAAAAAATTAAACAAATATAAGTTTATATTAGGCAAAAGTTTATATATTTTTCTTAAGAGTCTTGGCCCACTGTTTACTTTCTGAGCTAGGCTAGCTAAGAGCTGTGTATGGTTGAGGTATTGGTAACACACGTCACTAACTGCAGTGTTTATCCCCCCTTGCCTGGTAACCTTTGGGAGAGAAGCATGTGTGTGTGTACGCCTGTGTGTGAAGGTGAGGTCTTACCTAGGCTTGGAGTCTCACCTTGCTCCGTCCCCTTTGACCGATGCTGAATTCTGCGCCGCCAGCAGCTAATTGGCCGTTCAGGCATACGCTGCTGCTGAGGCGGCAGTGGTGGTTTGTCCATGCTAAATTCTCCCGGCTGCGTGTAGTCTGAACCATTTTAAATCTAATCAGTCCCATTAGCGCCATGATCTATGTATTTTTCTCCCTTCCCCTCCGCTGCCTGAGTCGGCTGTCAGGAGCTAGAGGAAGGAGTTGCCTGGCCCCTTAGGCACAGTTTACCCTCTCCAAATAACCATAACTGGTGGGCATGCCAAACTGCCCTAAGGTCAGTGTCATCAGAAGAGATGATACTGAGGGATATTGGCAGGTTCACAAACACTTTGAGTCCTTCTCAACTCTCCTGCTCAGAACAATGCATTTGAGGCCTCTCATTTCAGGCTTGGCTTCACTAGACTGTCTGCTGTCATATGCAACAAGGCTGAGGTAGACTAACTGTTTCAGTGAAGCTGAGCTAGAAAAGTCTCATTCTAACCCGGCTTGAGTCCAGGCAGCTCAGTAGGCAGGGCAAATAAAGCCTGTCGGTGGAGTATGGCTGAGGCTCAGTTGTTTTAATGGAGCTGTGTCTGTGGACTGGTCTCCCTCCGACCTGTCTGTGGACTAGTGTTTTCTTCTCTCTAACCGGTCTGTGGACCAGTCTCTCCCCCTCTCTAACCGGTCTCTCCCCCTCTCTAACCGGTCTGTGGACCAGTCTCTCCCCCTCTCTAACCGGTCTATTGTCTGGATCAGTCTCTCAGCCTTCCTGCGTGCTGAAACCTGACTGTTTTTACCTCAGGTTGGAGTGTGTCTAACGGAGGATGTTCAGCTTCGGTCGTAACAAAGACCAGGGTGAAACATCATGTCGTGGCCCAGCCGACACACTTCAGCTTATACAACCTTGAGGACTCTCAGGATTTTTGATGACTCAAAATGTCAAAGTATTTTCAAATCGTTCTACTTTTATGACCCGCCTGGCTGCACTTGGCATTCTGCTGTCTCCTGGATGGGTTTTGGCTTCTTGCCCATGGAACTTTAAAAATAAATGGTTGTCAGATGGATGAGTGGTCTATCAGAATGCTGGTACTACAGCTGGTCTCTCTTTCTGTAAGTCACATCTCCTGGTCTCACTCTCTATACATGCTCATTCTGTAACAGGACTGACTGCTGCTACTAGACATGGTGTCTCAGACAAAGGTGCTTGCCTTCATAGTATATGTGCATATTGTACAGACCTAGTAGAAATATTTCTTCCCATTCAGGGGTCCACTGTAGCTCAGTTGGTAGAGCATGGCGCTTGACTAAGTCTGGACAAAAGTGTCTACTAAATGGCAATTACTGATATTATTATTCAGTGACTGTCTGCCAAATTAATAAAGGGGTTAAGGGGTGTCAAGCTTCACCCCTAAACTGACCGTATATCTTCATTCGAGTTCTCTGACAGCACTGGTCTCACCTCACTAACAGACTATCCCATTGCAACCTGTTCAGGCGCTCCCATTCTGGAAGAGGGAGGTTCTCTCCAACTTGAGAACCTGACAGTCAAGGCACTGCGCTGGGCGTGGGACGGTTTGCCTCTCATGCCATTGTTATCTTTTTCTGAGCGTGCACACACACCCTTACGTGCAAGACCTTAACATGAGCATGTGATTTGGACTCTAGGCCTCATTAGTCCTCTCTCTATTTGCGTGTGTGTTGTGTTTACTCAGCGCTCAGAGTTCATTCCTCCCAAAGGCCCGAGCCAGCCACAAGAATGCTCCCTGCTGCCCTGGAGACTGGAGAGGGAAGCCCAGAGCCCAGGCTCTTGTCATTCACCCTTCTCTGCATACACGCACACAATTATTCTTGAGTTCCCTCAACGCTCTGGTCAGTCCAGCCTTGGCCCGGGTTCACTTGGATGAAAATGCTCCAACTGAGTGAAAGAGGGAGGTGCTATATGGACTTGACCAATATGTTTATTTTTTTTTTTTTTTTTTTATTTTTTAAATTTCATTATCCATTGCAAAACGTTTTGCTACCGGGTGCCCAAATGAACACGACCCAGGCCTCAGTGCCGATTCATTTCAGGCACAGCTTCACTATGTGACTGACTTCTCACTGCTGTCAGACACAATAAGGCCAGAGTTGTCATGAAGTGGTTCAACTGTTCCCTTTGAGAACCTCCTCACCTACTCAACCCTTCTTCAGCACTACTACAGTTAATGAGGCATGGTATTGTTAGCCTATTAGTTGAAACACAGTGCAACCTCTCCGCTCAGACATGTATGACACACACACACACAACTTCCTAACGGATACAGTAAAGTCATTGTCGTTGTCATGTATCAGTTATTGTTTGGGTACACAGCTGTTATTACAGCCGAGAGACAGTAATGTGTTGGGGTTGTGGAGTTGGGATGGAAAGGTGTGAGAATGGGCTACACGGCAGGGTGTGCGAAATGCGAATTGTCTGGATGGAGAAAAAAAATCCCATTGCAAAATCATGCTTTTTAGCCTCTTCATTGATGGAAATACAAGTCCATGTAAATACATTTGACCGGTCCTGCTGATTGGTCTATAGGTTAATTTGCATAATTTAGTGGAAGTAAATTGCCACATGTTTTTATTAGTCATTATTTATCTTAGTTATCACATGAGCACTTGAGAAGTGTGGGTTGACTCTTAACCTGCAGTCCCCCGTGGTTATAACCACAGGGTGGATGTGCTGAGTAAAGAGAAACCATACCTTAAAAAATACTTGGCCTATAAAAATGGCTAAATTATTATAGATTTATGCTGAGCTTTTTCTTTCATTATTTTAGGCTATCTGGTAAATAAAATAAAAAGGCAGGACCAGAAAAGTAATGTTTGGAAAATATTTGTTGAGGTGATAAAAGAATGATAGCAGTGCTGGCTTTATGTGTGATTGTGATACACTATACAAATTATGGCATGTCAATCGAACTGTAGCCTACTGTGTAGATGAGTTAAATGGAAACGGGCCAGAATAACCTACTGTTTTTCTGATAATACTAGTCCTGTTTGAATCGACATCCCTGTGTTTTTAGACAAATGTCAGTTTTACAAGTGTTGCTTGCGGTTTGATCAAGAAAACAAACTGATTCGATAAATTGAACGAAGTCCTGTGCATAGCTTACATATGAAGACCTTACATGTATTAACTTTGACAGTGAATGCTTTTGTTTATACATGTTTTGCAAATAAATGTAACGTTTGCCAAATGCATCATTAACACACATTGCACCTATTTAATGCAACCCTTGCTTTTAATTAGAGGTCGACCGATTAATCGGAATGGCCGATTAATTAGGGCCGATTTCAAGTTTTCATAACAATCGGAAATCTGTATTTTTGAGTGCCGACTAAAAAATAAATAACAAAACAACAACAAAAAATGTTTTTTTTTTAGACCTTTATTTAACCAGGCAAGTCAGTTAAGAACACATTCTTATTTTCAATGACGGCCTAGGAACAGTGGGTTAACTGCCTTGTTCAGGGGCAGAACGACAAATTTTTACCTGGTCAGCTCAGGGATTCGATCTTGCAACCTTACGGTTAAACTAGTCCAACGCCCTAACCACCTGCCTCACGAGGAGCCTGCCTCTTGCGCGAATGCAGTAAGAAGCCACGGTAAGTTGCAAGCTAGCATTAAACTTATCTTGTAAAAATCAATCAATCATAATCACTCGTTAATTAAACAATTAATATCAACTGTGTATCTAGCATGTCCTGCGTTGCATATAATCAATGCGGTGCGCATTCGTGAAAAAGGACTGTCATTGCTCCAATGTGTACCTAACCATAAACATCAGTGCCTTTCTTCAAATCAATGCACAAGTATAGATTTTTAAACCTGCCTATTTAACTAAAAGAAAGGTTAGCAGGCAATATTAACTTGTTATGGCTGCAATCCCCCTTATCGGTATAAGTGTCATCAACAACAGCTGAATAGCATAGCGCTACATTCAATAAATATTACCACAAATATTTATATTCATGACATCAGAAGTGCAATATAGGAAAACACAGCTTAGCCTTTTGTTAATCCACCTGTCGTGTCAGATTTCAAAATCTATGCTTTACAGCGAAAGCAATCCAAGCGTTTAAGTTTATCGATTGAACGACAAAACATTAAGTACACTTAGCATCAGGAAGCTTTGTCACAAATCAGAAAAACAATCAAATTAATCGTTTACCTTTGATCTTCGGATGTTTGCACTCACGAGACTCCCAGTTACACAACAAATGTTCCTTTTGTTCGATGAAGATGATTTTTATATCCAAAATACCTCCGTTTGTTTGTCGGGTTACGTTCAGAAATCCACAGGAAAGAGCGGTCACGACAACGCAGACAAATTCCAAATAGTTTCCGTAATGTCCACAGAAACAGGTCAAACGTTTTTTATAATCAATCCTCAGGTTGTTTTTAAAATATATAATCGATAATATATCAACTGCAAAGGTCTTTCACAGTAGGAGAGGAAAAAGCAATACCTATCCAAACTCTGTTGCGTGAACAAAACTCATGTGACCACTTGACGGGATGTTAACTTCTTGCGTCGAGCAATCCGGGATCCTATTTATAGCCTCAAGCTCATTAGCATAACGTAACATTTACTATTCATGAAAATCGCAAATGAAATTAAATAAATATATTTGCTCTCAAGCTTAGACTTTTGTTAACAACACTGTCATCTCAGATTTTCAAAATATGCTTTTCAACCATAGCTAAACAAGCATTTGTGTAAGAGTATTGATAGCTAGCATAGCTATAAGCCTAGAATTCAGCCAGCAACATTTTCACAAAAACAAGAAAAGCATTCAAATGAAATCATTTACCTTTGAAGAACTTCAGATGTTTTCAATGAGGAGACTCTGTTAGATAGCAAATGTTCAGTTTTTCAAAAAATATTATTTGTGTAGGACAAATCGCTCCATTTTGTTCACGTTTGGCTATGAAAAAAAACCTGTATCCAGTTATAGCCTCGAGCTCATTAGCATAACGTAACGTTAACTATTTATGAAAATCGCAAATGAAATGAAATAAATATGCCATCTCTCAAGCTTAGCCTTTTCTTAACAACACTCATCTCAGATTTTCAAAATGTGCTTTTCAACCATAGCAAAACAAACATTTGTGTAAGAGTATTGATAGCTAGCGTAGCATTTAGCGTAGCATGTAGCGGGCAACATTTTCACAAAAACCAGAAAAGCATTCAAATAAAATCATTTACCTTTGAAGAACTTCAGATGTTTTCAATGAGGAGACTCTCAGTTACATGTTCAGTTTTTCCTGAAAGATTCTTTGTGTAGGAGAAATCACTCCGTTTTGTACATCACGTTTGGGTACCCAAAAAAAAAACGAAAATTCAGTCATCAAAACGGCAAACTTTTTTCCAAATTAACTCCATAATATCGACTGAAACACGGCAAACGCTGTTTTTAGAATCAATCCTCAAGGTGTTTTTCACATATCTCTTCATTGATATATCGTTAGTGGAAGTCTACTTTCTCCTCTGAATCCCATGGAAAAATACTTGCAGCTGAAGATGACGCACCAATTTTGACAGAGGACACCAGGCGAACACCTGGCAAATGTAGTCTCTTATGGTCAATCTTCCAATGATATGCCTACAAATACGTCACAATGCTGCAGACACCTTGGGGAAACAGCAGAAATTGTGGGCTCATTCCTGTTGCATTTACAGCCATATAAGGAGACATTGGAAAACAGAGCTTAAAATGTTTTGCTCATTTCCTGTTTGAAGTTTCATCTTGGTTTCGCCTGTAGCATCAGTTCTGGGGCACTCACAGGTAATCTTTGCAGTTTTGGAAACGTCAGTGTTTTCTTTCCAAAGCTGTCAATTAAATGCATAGTCGAGCATCTTTTTGTGACAAAATATTGCGCTTAAAACGGGCACGTTTTTTTATCCAATAATGAAATTGCGTCCCCATAGATTCAAGAGGTTAACGTTCTCACTCATTTTTCAAAATAAAAGCCTGAAAATGTCTGAAGACTGTTTACACCTTGAGGAAGCGATAGGGAAAGGAATCTGGTTCATATCCCTTTTAAATCCAGCAAAGGGAGGCTATGCAACATGGAGTTTTCAAAATAGAAGCCACTTCCTGTTTTGATTTTCCTCAGGGTTTCGCCTGCAATATCAGTTCTGTTATACTCAGACAATGTTTTGACAGTTTTGGAAACTTTAGAGTTTTTTTTATCCAATACTGATAATAATATGCTTATATTAGCGACTGAGGAGCTGGCTGTTTACAATGGGCACCTTTTCATCCAAGCTACTCTACTGCCCCTGCAGCCATAAAAAGTTAACCAGGTGAAATTGTCACTTCTCTTGCGTTCATTGCAATTTGGGCCGCCTGGCTCATTGCGAACTAAATTGCCAGAATTTCACGTAAATATGACACAACATTGAAGGTTGTACAATGTGACAGCATTGGGATTTAGGGATGCCACCTGTTAGATAAAATATGGAACGGTTCCGTATTTCACTGAAAGAAATTCGCCATTCAAATGCACAGGCAACGATAGGCAGGCTTCAAGTACATCACATAGCACTTTGCAATGAGCATTGCAGTATGCATTTTGAAAACGTACTTCATTGTTTGAAACCTGACCGTTTTATGAGGCATGTCTTACCTTGCTTCAAAGTACACTATAGTGTAATTTCACCTCAAAATATATTATTTAATAAATATGGTACTTAACACAGCATTTGACCCAAACGGTTTTGTAACAATGAGTTAGACATGATAAATCCAATGAAATGGTTCAAAGTCACCCTGGACCCCCCCACACCCCTTGCCAATCCCCCCCAACAACGAGTGTATATGATCAGGTCTCTTGTCAGGCAAGTAGTATGGAGCTGCGGCTTGGAATATTGCATCATCCTATGTAATGTATTCTCAGTAAAAAACATTTTTTTTTAGATCCTGTTAAGGGAAATTAATTATTGATATCGTTAGGTTTATTTTTGCGTCATACATCCTTATTACCTGGTTCTGACCACCTAGATGGAGTTGTTCCTGCTATTAGGTGAACACTGAAATGTATTCTCAGTGAATATAATTTATTTTCTCTGGTAAGAGAGATTAGTAATTGAAGTTGTTAGGTTTATGTTCCATCCTACATCCTGGTATTACAAGGTTCTGACCTCTGACAGATATCATTCTGAGCACCGTGGGTTGATGCCCTAATTGGGTTACGCACCCAATGCACATGGGTCCGGTAAATTTCAAAAATGTTAGGCACATGTAAAATGCTGCCAGTCAAATGTCAGGCACCACATTTCCCCAGTGGAAACCCAGGTACATGGCTAGGCTATTTTTAGGAATTGCCTTGGGACCTCTATGCAGTGAACAAGGGGGAGCAGAAACCCACACACACCCAGTCTTGGCACAGCTTCCAAGCAGACTGCAGTTCTTCAGTCCTAGATTAGCATGTGGGCTACACTCCAGCAGCAGAGAGAGGAAGGGGTAGATTAAGCTAGCATATCCAGAAGCTGGGATTGTGTGTCGGTCTGTGTCGGTCTGTGTGTGTGTGTATGTTGTGTGTGTCGGTCTGTGTAGGTTGTGTGTCGGGTCTGTGTAGGTTGTGTGTCGGGTCTGTGTAGGTTGTGTGTCGGGTCTGTGTAGGTTGTGTGTCGGGTCTGTGTAGGTGTGTGTGCCGGGTCTGTGTAGGTTGTGTGCCGGGTCTGTGTAGGTTGTGTGTCGGGTCTGTGTAGGTTGTGTGTCGGGTCTGTGTAGGTTGTGTGTCGGGTCTGTGTAGGTTGTGTGTCGGGTCTGTGTAGGTTGTGTGTCGGGTCTGTGTAGGTTGTGTGTCGGGTCTGTGTAGGTTGTGTGTCGGTCTGTGTAGGTTGTGTGTCGGTCTGTGTAGGTTGTGTGTCGGTCTGTGTAGGTTGTGTGTCGGTCTGTGTAGGTTGTGTGTCGGGTCTGTGTAGGTTGTGTGTCGGGTCTGTGTAGGTTGTGTGTCGGGTCTGTGTAGGTTGTGTGTCGGGTCTGTGTAGGTTGTGTGTCGGTCTGTGTAGGTTGTGTGTCGGTCTGTGTAGGTTGTGTGTCGGTCTGTGTAGGTTGTGTGTCGGTCTGTGTAGGTTGTGTGTCGGTCTGTGTAGGTTGTGTGTGTCGGTCTGTGTAGGTTGTGTGCGTCGGTCTGTGTAGGTTGTGTGCGTCGGTCTGTGTAGGTTGTGTGTGTAGGTTGTGTGCGTCGGTCTGTGTAGGTTGTGTGTGTAGGTTGTGTGTGTAGGTTGTGCGTCGGTCTGTGTAGGTTGTGTGTGTAGGTTGTGCGTCGGTCTGTGTAGGTTGTGTGTCGGTCTGTGTAGGTTGTGTGTCGGTCTGTGTAGGTTGTGTGTCGGTCTGTGTAGGTTGTGTGTCGGTCTGTGTAGGTTGTGTGTCGGTCTGTGTCGGTTGTGTGTGTCGGTTGTGTGTGTGTGTGTCGGTTGTGTGTGTGTGTGTCGGTTGTGTGTGTGTGTGTCGGTTGTGTGTGTGTGTTTAGGTTGTGTGTGTGTGTTTAGGTTGTGTGTGTGTATGTTGTGTGTGTGTGTGTGTGTGTGTCGGTCTGTGTAGGGGGTGTGTGTGTGTGTGTGTGTGTGTGTGTGTGTGTGTCGGCCTGTGTAGGTTGTGTGCGTGGGTGTGTAGGTTGTGTGTGTGTGTAGGTTGTGTGTGTGTGTAGGGTGTGTGTGTAGGGTGTGTGTGTGTAGGTTGTGTGTGTGTGTGTGTGTGTCGGTCTGTGTAGGTGTTGTGTGTGTGTGTGTGTGTGTGTCGGTCTGTGTAGGTGTGTGTGTGTGTCGGTGTTGTGTGTGTGTCGGTCTGTGTAGGTTGTGTCTGTGTAGGTTGTGTGTGTCGGTCTGTGTAGGTTGTGTGCGTGGGTGTGTAGGTTGTGTGTGTGTGTAGGTTGTGTGTGTGTGTAGGTTGTGTGTGTGTAGGTTGTGTGTGTGTAGGTTGTGTGTGTGTGTAGTGTGTGTGTGTAGGGTGTGTGTGTAGGGTGTGTGTGTAGGGTGTGTGACTAGGTTGTGGGTGTGTGTGTGGGTGTGTGTGTAGGTTGTGGTGTGTGTGTGTAGGGTGTGTGTGTGTAGGTTGTGTGTGTGTGTGTAGGTTGTGTGTGTGTGTGTGTCGGTGTTGTGTGTGTGTGTGTTTGTGTGTCGGTCTGTGTAGGTGTGTGTGTGTGTCGGTGTGTGTGTGTTGTGTGTGTGTGTGTGTGTGTCTGTCTGTGTAGGTTGTGTGTGTCGGTCTGTGTAGGTTGTGTGTGTGTCGGTCTGTGTAGGTTGTGTGTGTGTGTGTGTGTGTAGGTTGTGTGTGTGTGTGTGTCTGTCTGTGTAGGTTGTGTGTGTCGGTTGTGTGTGTGTGTGTGTTGGTCTGTGTAGGTTGTGTGTGTGTCGGTTGTGTGTGTGTCGGTCTGTGTAGGTTGTGTGTGTGTGTCGGTCTGTGTAGGTTGTGTGTGTGTGTCGGTTGTGTGTGTGTGTAGGTTGTGTGTGTGTGTCGGTCTGTGTCGGTTGTGTGTGTGTGTGTGTGTGTGTCGGTCTGTGTCGGTTGTGTGTGTGTGTGTGTGTCGGTCTGTGTCGTGTGTGTGTGTGTCGGTCTGTGTAGGGTGTGTGTGGGTGGGTGTGTCGGTTGTGTGTGTGTAGGTTGTGCGTGTGTGTTGTAGAGGTCGACCGATGTAATGGTTTTCATAACAATTGGAAATCGGTATTTTTGGTTTTATTTAATTTAATATTTTATACCTTTTTATTTAACTTGGCTAGTCAGTTAAGAACACATTCTTATTTTCAATGACTGCCTAGGAACTGTGGGTTAACTGCCTTGTTCAAGGGCAGAAGAACAGATTTTCACCTTGTCTGCTCAGGGGTTCCAATCTTGCAACCGCACAGTTAACCAGTCCAACGCCCGAACCATTGCACTCCATGAGTAGCCTGCCTGTTAAACGAATGCAGTCGAAGCCAAGGTAAATTGCTAGCTAGCATTAAACTTACCTTATAAAAAAATAATCAATCATAATCACTAGTTATAACTACTCATCCAGTTTAGCAGGCAATGTTAACCAGGTGAAATTGTAATTTCTCTTGCGTTCATTGCACGCAGAGTCAGGGTATATGCAACAGTTTGGGTTGCCTGGCTCATTGCGAACTAATTTGCCAGAATTTTACGTAATTATGACATACATTGAAGGTTGTGCAATGTAACAGGAATATTTAGACTTAGGGATGCCACCCGTTAGATGAAATACGGAACGGTTCCGTTTTTCACTGAAATAATAAACGTTTTGTTTTCGAAATGATAGTTTCCGGATTCGATCATATTAATGACTAAAGGCTCGTATTTCTGTGTGTTATTATGTTATAATTAAGTCTGATTTGATAGAGCAGTCTGACTGAGCAGCAGCAGGCCCGTGATCATTCATTCAAACAGCACTTTCGTGCTTTTTGCCAGCAGCTCTTCGCAAGCACAGCGCTGTTTATGACTTCAAGCCTATCAGCCTAATGGCTGGTGTAACCAATGTGAAATGGCTAGCTAGTTAGCTGGGTGTGCGCTAATACTGTTTCAAACGTCACTCGCTTTTAGATTTGGAGTTGTTATTCCCCTTGCGCTGCAAGGGCCGTGGCTTCTGTGGAGCGATGGGTAACGATGCTTCGAGTGTGGCTGTTGTCGATGCGTTCCTGGTTCGAGCCCAGTTACGGGCGAGGAGAGGGACGGAAGCTATACTGTTACACTGGCAATACTAAAGGGCCTATAAGAACATCCAATAGTCAAAGGTATATGAAATACAAATGGTATAGAGAGAAATAGTCCTATAATTCCTATAATAACTACAACCTAAAACGTCTTACCTGGGAATATTGAAGACTCATGTTTGAAAAAGGAACCCCCAACTTTCATATGTTCTCATGTTCTGAGCAAAGAACTTAAACGTTAGCTTTTTTACATGGCACACATTTTTACATGGCACACATTACTTTCCTCTCCAACACTTTGTTTTTGCATTATTTAAACCAAATTTAACATGTTTCATTATTTACTTGAGGCTAAATTGATTTTATTGATGTATTATATTAAGTTCAAATAAGTGTTAATTCAGTATTGTTATTGTCATTATTACAAAATAAAAAAATTGACCGATTTTTTTTATTTAATTTTTTTTATTTTTTTTATTTTTTTTTAATTTTTTTTATTTTTTTATCGGTATCAGCATTTTTGGTCCTCCAATAATCGGTATCTGCGTTGAAAAATCATAATCGATCGACCTCTACTGTGTAGGTTGTCGGTCGGTCTGTGTCGGTTGTGTGTGTCGGTTGTGGTGTTCGTCAGTACTAAATGTGACTTTCAGTAAGGGCGTGTTTGTGTATTGTGTTAAGGCAGGACTGTCGTCCGTTCTGTTCCTGGACTATATTTGGACAATTGGTAACTTTTGACAGCAACGCTAACAGTCAGGCAGGCTGATGGTAGCCTAAGCCTTTATCTCACTCTGACCGCCGTTTTGACTATCTGTGAATTGGATACTATTCTGTTCTGTGGGGACTTTCCCTCCATTTTAATGTTGACAGCAACAATTTGATTTTGACACTGCAGTCTTATTTTTTTTTTGCAAAGCAATGCTTCTGCCCGTTTGGAGTATGACGGGTATAGAAGGTGTTTGTAGTGTAGAAATCGTTTGATGGTAATTTGTTCATTTTTATGAGTGCTTTTTCCTTTGGACAGTTTCTTGTCAAACAAGCACAACAGACAAGTCATGCCTGAAAGTTACTGAGAGAACAGGAGAACAGTAGAAACCACGCCTTCTAAACTACATTTTTCTCCCATTAGACCTGGTGTCGCTGTTCGACCTGGAGAATGACCTCCCAGACGAGCTGATCCCCAACGGGGACCTGGGTGGCCTGATGGGCATGCCCTCCAACGGTGCCCCTGGCGGGGGTGGAGGAGGTCCCCGGGGCCTGGGCTCCATGGTCCCTGACGCTGCCGCCAAACACAAGCAGCTGTCTGAGCTCCTGAGAGCGGGCGGTGCTGGGTCCGGTGGCATGGGCCCCATGATGGGGAAAGTCCCCATGGGCCAGGGCTCGCCCAACCAAGCCCAGAAAGGAAGCCCTGCCAGCGGACAACAAGGCAACGGCTCCATGGCGGGCTTCAACCAGGCTATGATGAACAGCCATGGACACGGGATGCCGGGCCAGGTGATGAACGGGGCCCTGGGGCCGGCAGGACGGGGCAGGCTGGGGCTGCAGCAGTACCAGGTCCAGGCCATGCAGGGTGCTGGGGGGCGTGGGGCCGGGAGGCAGCAGTGTGCTGGCTGAGACTCTGGCTCAGGGAGGAGGGCAGATGGGAGCTCACAACGCCATGAACGCCCAGCAGGCTAGCAACATGAATAAGGTGAGTGTTGGTGCATGTACTGTCTGTTTACTGTCTGGCTTCACTCGGGACCGAGGGTTCTGACTAGTCTGGTCAGGAAAACTCATTGCCATGGCCTATGATTTGTGATTGTAAAACTGGAGTAAATACATTGGTCATTTATATATACAGTACCTGTCAAGTTTGGACACATTTACTCTTTTGAGGGTTTTTCTTTATTTTTACTATAGAATAATGATGAAGACATCAAAACTATGAAATAACACATGGAATCATCTAGTAAACAAGAAAGTGTTAAGCAAATCAAAATATACTTAATATTTGAGATTCTTCAAAGTAGCTACCCTTTGCCTTGATGACAGCTTTTGCACACTCTTGGCATTCTCTCAACCAGCTTCACCTGGAATGCTTTTTCAACTGTCTTGAAGGAGTTCCCACATATGCTGAGCACTTGTTGGCTGCTTTTCCTTCACTCTGCGGTCCAACTCATCCCAAACCATCTCAATTGGTGTTTAGGTTGGGTGATTGTGGAGGCCAGGTCATCTGATGCAGCACTCCATCACTCTTCGTTTTGGTCAAATAGCCCTTACACAGCCTGGATGTGTGTTTGGTCAATGTCCTGTTGAAAAACAAATGATAGTCCCACTAAGCGCGAACCAGATGGGATGGCGTATCACTGCAGAATGCTGTGGTAGCCATGTTGGTTATGTGTGCCTTGAATTCTAAATAAATCACTGACAGTGTCACCAGCAAAGCACCATCACACCTGCACCTCCGTGCTTCATGTTGAGAACCACACAAGTGGAGATAACCTGTTAATCTACTCTGCATCTCACAAAGACACGGCTATTGGAACCAAAACTTGGACTCATCAGACCAAAGGACATATTTCCACCGGTGTAATGTTCATTGCTTGTGTTTCTTGGCCCAAGCAAGTCTCCTTTTCTTATTGGTGTCCGTTAGTAGTGTTTTCTTTGCAGCAACTCGACCATGAAGGCCTGATTCATGCAGTCTCCTCTGAACAGTTGTTAAGATGTCTGTTACTTTAACTCTGTGAAGCATTTATTTGGGCTGCAATTTCTGAGGCTGGTAACTCAAATTAATTTATCCTCTGCTGCAGAGAACTCTGCATCGTCCTTTCCTGTGGCGGTCCTCATGAGAGCCAGTTTCATCATTGCGCTTGATGGTTTTTGCGACTGCACTTGAAGAAGCTTTCAAAGTTCTTAATTTTCTGTCTGAAAGTAATGATAGACTGCCATTTCTCTTTGCTTATTTGAGCTCTACTTGCCATAATATGGGCTATCTTCTGTATTCCACTCCTACCATGTCACAACAACTGATTGGCTCAAACATTAACTTTTAACAAGGCAAATCTGTTAATTGAAATGCATTCCAAGTGACTACCTCATGAAGCTGGCTGACAGAATGCCAAGAGTGTGCAAAGCTGTCATCAAGGCAAAGGGTGGATACTTTGAATAATCTCAAATATAAAATAATTTTTGGTTACTACATGATTTCATAGTTTTGATGTCTTCACTATTATTCTACAATGTAGGAAATGGTACAAATAAAGAAAAGTTGTCCAAACTTTTGACTGGTACTGTATATTTATCTTTTATTTCATTATATTCATCCAGGCTTGACACCGATGGGAGTGGGAAATGATGTCCTTGCTTTACTGTGTCCCACAGTCTTCCCGTGCTCTGGGAGCAATGCTTTCTAACTGGCTTGTTCATGGCATCATGGCTGTCTGTTTCATGTGTGCTTTGCATCAGTACATCTGTCTGTCCAGATAGGAAGCTTGTTGGTTTGGTGACAGAATCGTCGGTACAGCTCTGGTATCCCTGCTCATATCACTGTTGAGCTATGAGATTCAAAGTCATGTCTCTGTTTGGAACAGGGATTCCCTGCTCAGTGTGAGTGTGTATTGTTCTTGTACCGATTGAGCGCTATAATCCCTGTTGGTCAGTACATGTACACATGCATCTGTTGGGTCTCTCTCTCTGATGCATCCTTGTCTCCCACCCACCATATGCACATCCATCTGTAATCTTACCCTGGGATTTTTGGAGGAACAGGACACCCAGCTGGGGTGTTGAATACATCCCTCCAGGACAGCAGAAGTGACCTTTCATAGCATGTTAGGAGCACAGGCTGACCTCCGAACAGTCTTTTCCAATAACGGGATTTTTCCTATAGCTACTGTAGTCAGTTCTCCATAGACTTAGGCCTACTATTTACCTGCATCGAGTTGTTTTGGAAAGTGGATTTAGGTGGGTGAAGGGAGATTGTTTCCTTTGCAGAAACGTACTGATGACAAGTCTGAGAAAGCATAGTAGTGTTTAGAGCTTGTCTTTCTCTATCTGTTGATTTGTGAAAGTGTGTGGTAGTGCTAGTTTCAGGGATGTCTATGGGTTTTCTCTGCTACTGTTGTGGCTTGACAGGAAACTACGGGGAAACCAGCTTGCTAGTTCATAGACTCGACACATGCAGGCCGTCACCACATAAAACAAACCCCCGGGCTCGCTGACACACGTGACTGTCTGGCGTTACTTTCTTGTACAGTACTGACAGGGAGTAACATCATGTCTCCAGTTCTCTGAGAATGTTCCATAGTTAGGCCCCAGCAACAGTAGCAGGGTCAACCCTGGGTGTATCTTCACCATTTAGCCTACTGCCAGGAGAAAGAAGGATTTCAAGCCGTGGAGGATAGTGTGTACATGCCATGGTACGTTGGTTAGGCTGTGGTTGCTAGATAAAAGAGCTGGCTCTGGCAGTATTGACATTGCACAGCTGCCACAAGACTAACACATACTGCTGAAGTGTGGTAGACACCAGTGTGTCAGCCCCGCGTTCTTAGTATCTGTCTGAATCAGAAGCAGGTTAGGGGTCAATTCCATTCATTCACAAAAAACAAAAATCCCCATTCCAAATGTTTCTAATGGAAGAGAAAAGTAATTTCAGTGTACTTCCTGAATTGAAATATAATTCATCCCCACCTTGATGAGCAGACGTGCTTTACATACAGCACCCCGCTAGCTAGAGTACACCTACTGTTGCCATTCACAGAGATGTGGTGGTTTGTGAGAATCAGTAGGACGGTTCAGTAGGCACAACAACATGAGACAACTTCTAGTAAAAAGAGGGGGAAGGGAAGTGCTGCTCAGGTACACAATAGTAGATTTTGGAAGACAGAAGGTGCTCTTTGGTTAACATCTTAGAGCTACCCCCTACTTTTTCAATTTCCACCTGAAGACATACCCAAATCTAACTGCCTGTAGCTCAGGCACAGAAATAAGGATATGCATATTCTTGATTTAATTTGAAAGAAAACACTCTGAAGTTTGTGTAAATGTGAATTGAATGTAAGAGAATATAACACAATCGATCTGGTTTAGATAATACAATGAGAAAACCATACGTTTTTTTTTTCATTTTTATTGTTGTATCTTTAAAATGAACAAGACAAAACAAACATTCAGATAGGATGATGGGGACAATTTCAGTGAAAAAATTAGGGCAACAGCACTTGTGCAAAGTTTCAGAATGATAACTTCCAAAATGAGTGTGCTACATGACATTTATCATGAAGTCACCCAGGTGTCCCACACAAGTTGCCCAAATGTACCCAAGTGGCCAAATTGGTGAAGTTATACATTTTGAATGGAATAACTATATACAAAATACCAAAATGGTATTCTATCACCCCGCCCCCCCCCAAATGGAGAAAAAAACATTTAAAAAAAATAGATTTACAAAATAACACTTTCAATATTTGGAAGACCCTCAGTCCTCTACACAATATTGTGCTGCTGATGCCAGGTGCCACAGCAGTCTCTTTCTGCTGTAAAGCAGAGGGTCACCAAGCTTTTGGTGCAGGTGATGGGGGACTTCATTTTGCAAAGAACACAGCGACGCCTCCATGCTGTGCCCTTTTGGCCCTGAGGCACATCCATGCCTGCAGAAATACATTTGGGCAGATGAACACCACTTGTGGCAGGAGCTGGATGAACCAGCTTCAGTGGGGGATGGACACCTTGGCACTGGGGGCTCCCATTCGGAGTCAGTGTCACTGTGAAAGAAAATGTTCAGTTGGAATAGTTTCACATATGAACCCTGTATCAACAGGTATAATAAACATAAATATATAAAGTACAGGGAACATAAGGTTGAATATATTATTATGACCTGCTTGATCTACTGTCTTTTTATATTGACATTTCAGCTAGATCTACTGTCTTTATTATATTACAACAGACCAGCTGTATCTACTGTCTCCATTTCACTTTGGCCATTGTTGTGGGCCTGTCCTCCCCTCAACAGCCTCAAATGGGCTATTTCATTTCACAAATAATATTTGATATTATTAATTTCAAACAACGGCATTGGCATTAGAAACTTACCAGTCCAAAACGATGTCCTCTCCGTTCAAAAAATATTCCTCCATTTGGGAATCGCTAAATGAATCGTCCTACAACAATCTCTGTCTTGTTTTCCCAATCAATTTCTTCTAGAATTGTGTGTACATCTAGACTCCGATTTAGCTTTCCCTGACTTAGTCGCCATACTGATTGATATATAAACAGCTGAAGACACGCTTTACCAAAACAACGCTGTACGTAACATGCGTTGCTCCTTCCGATATGAAACTTCAATGGCGAATGACCCTCTTCACGCCAGAGTTTACTACATGGGTTGGTCTTCCAACACATAAACATTACATATTGCAGTGTTCCTCAGCTCATTGGCTATCTACCCAGCAAGATTTCAAGATGATCAGTGGTCATTGGGTTAAAATACAGTCAATCAACGAAACAGCCGTCATATCATTGGTGCACTTGTTGTCTTCAAATCGGTTTCTTTCAGTCAATACGTCCCGCGAAATGACCCATCAGGTTTGGTTGTGTTACAAACAAACAAGTTGATTACAATAAAACCAAACATGACTTGAAAAGTCATGTTTCGTGTGTGTATTTACATTGAAAGTGTCGTCAAATGGAATGAGACGGAATTCACGACACAAGCGGTTCACAAAATGTTTCGTGTTTGGCTATAAAAATTGATTTGATCAAATAAAAGACCATTCATTGTGCATCAATGAGCATTGCGATTGCAAACAGAGGAAGATCGTCAAAGGTAAACGATTTATTTTATTGCAGTTTGTGATTTTGTTACGCCTGTGCTGGTTGAAATAGTTGTTTTTTATGGGGCTCTGACCTCAGATAATCGCATTCTTTTGCAGTAAATCCTTTTTTAAATCTGACAACGCAGTTGGATTAGAAAGATTCTAGGCTTTCGACCCATGTGAGACACTTATTTTCATGAATGTTTATTAATATGACTATTTTTGTAGCAATCACCGTATGTTGTTGAATTTAAACCCGCTAACGGGTTCGGTGCGCAGAGAGCTTAAAAGGGGTACATTGGTCATCAAAAAATGAGGAGGACCAAGGCACTTCATATAATGAATTACAATGCCTTTATCTGTATGGCATGTTCAATGGAAACTACGTTTAATATCTCTGATGCATTTCCTCTGCATGGTCTTCCTCAGGGAGTACAAAGAAATGATAATATCCTCTTTTGAACAGCTTTTCCAGTCAGCTCTGATTTGAAGGGGGGGTGGTTACAGCATTCATTGGACAACATCTAGTAAGCTATACTATACACATTAAAAAGTGAAATACTTTACATATGTTATTAAAAAATATTCAACTCCAAGCAAGAAGCATCAGAACGTCTAGAAAGGTAGTTCTAACCTTAAATAAAGTGTCAAGAATAGGAGAGCTGTCTATTCCATAGTACACTGGAACACAGCAAACATGGACAACAGTCTAAACATAGCTGTGGGCAGTAGAGCAAAATCTCCACTAGATGACAGAAAATGGACCTCTCACTACCTTACAGGAAAGGTGAAATCCATATCTTCATTTAAACCAGGGTACTTAGTGCCCTGTTGTTTGTAAATCCATATCTTCATTTAAACCAAGGTACTTAGTGGCCTGTCGTTTGTAAATCCATATCTTCATTTAAACCAGGGTACTTAGTGGCCTGTAGTTTGTAAATCCATATCTTCATTTAAACCAGGGTACTTAGTGGCCTGTAGTTTGTAAATCCATATCTTCATTTAAACCAGGGTACTTAGTGGCCTGTAGTTTGTAAATCCCAAAACTTTCCCTTTGGTTTAGCTGTTTTAAAATGGTCCCTTTTTCTAATTAAGGCCAGAACATGATCAATACACACAACTTGTAGGGAGGCAGGGTTGCCATGGTGTAAGGACTTGTAGTGCCTTGTCATGGGGTCCTCTTCATTGCCTACCCGTATGGCGTACTTGTGTTCCGCTAAGCGGTCTTGAAGGCGTCTCTTTGTCCGTCCAATGTAGAACACCTTGCACTGTGGACATACCAATCTGTAGATGACGAGGTGTTTTACAGTTAATGAAGTGCGTGGCGTAATAATCCCATTTTAGAAGCTGTCAACAGAAGACTTTTCCTGTGCGATAGTTCTGAAATGTTGGCACTGGTTGCACCTAAAAGAGCCTTTGTGGTCTGGCCATGAGACAACTATTTGAAACAGAGACAACCACAACCTGGTATACTCTCAGGTCTGTCGTTGTTTCCGGTCGCTACAGTACTGCTACCAATGCCATTCAATGAAATTCAAGCGGTACACCCCTGGTTTGGCATAGGGCATGTGAACTCTCATTCTCTATTTTGTTTTCTTTCTCATTCATTCTCCGTGAGTCCTCTTTCTCTCTCGCTGTCCCTCTAACATTCTCTTCCTCTGTCTAGTTTACCTTCATTCTTTTTCTTTCTCCTTATTTTCTTCTTTCTCTTCCAATTGGGTGTGTGTGTGCTGGCCCTCCCCGGCCCCTTGGCTCATAATACAGCTGTAAATCATGGGGATGTGTGTGTGGAAGGAGAGAAAGGAGGAGGAGCGAGGGAAAGCGGCTATTTCAGAGGCCGTCTCCACATCTGTCTGGGGTGTGTTTTGAATGTATTACTTTTTAGTGCATGTTCGCTCTAGTTAGAATTTGGGAGTTGATTCCCCTGCGCTGTTGTATGTGTTTTATGCTTGGGTAGTATACTGTATACTGGAGTATTTTGAAATGACAACTGTATAATCTTCAGTACCGGTATGATAAAAAGTGTGTGTGTGTGTTGGGGCGTCTTAATGCTGTTGTGACTATGGAAGATGTGCTAAATAACAGCTCAGGTAGGAAGGAGTGTGTGTGTCAGAGCTAGGGAGGGCCAGTCTAGAGTAATAAGTTAAAGCTTAAAGTGTGTTAGCCAGTCAGTAAGCATGTGCGTGCCTGTGCTAGCCCAGGCGCGTGAGACCGTTTGTTTGTGGGAGACTAAAGTGAACGTGAGGTAGAGCGGAAGTCGGCGTTTCAGAGCTCCACTGTATGTAGGAGGTGGGGCAGACTTGAGCTCAGCTGTTGAGCGTGGCTCCACTGCTGCTGGTCTCCGGCTCTTTCATCTGTCTGCTGGAGCGCTGACAACGGCGGGAGAGTCTCCTCCTCGCCACTAAGCACAGCAGAGCACAGTAGAGGAGCATGCTGCTAGAGCAGAGCAGGCAGGGCTGTGTACACATGCACACCAGGAGAGGGGTGGACTAGAAATGGGGATTAGGTCATTATGCTCGATTGCTAGTCATCCAACATACTGAAGTGGCAATCAGCAGTTGAAATGATAACAAATGGCCTCCTCGCCCCTGTTTCGGTAAAAAGCTGAGGGATTGGGCTGGGGAAATGCAATCACTCTCCAATTCAAAGACAGAGCTATGGATGCAAGGACTGTCTTTGATATCAAAAGTATAGTTTTAACCATGATTTGCGGCTAAACAGTGTTTGTTTACATTTATTTTGTTTACAAACATTGGGGTAAAACAAGCTTAAATTTTGGGTTCTGATGTGGTACGACTTTGTAAGCTCATGAGGTATTTATTGGGTACATATCATGAAGTCCAAAAATGGATGAGGTAACTGCTGATTGACACTTGAAGACCTAAGCTATACACTGACAAAACATTAGGAACACCTGCTCTTTCCATGACATAGACTGACCAGGTGAATCCAGGTGAAAGATATGATCCTTTATTGATGTCACTTGTTAAATCCACTTCAATTAGTATAGATGAAGGGGAGGAGATGGGTTAAAGAAGCCTTGAGACAACTGAGACATGGTTTGTGTATGTGTGTCATTCAGAGGGTGAATGGGGAATACAAATGATGTACAGTCCATGCATAAAGTATTCAAACCCTTTGCTAATATACTTGAAATTGAGCTCAGGTGCATCCTGTTTCCTTTGATCATCCTTGAGATGTTTCTACAACTTGATTGGAGGCCGCCTGTGGTAAATTCAATTGATTGGACATGATTTGGAAAGGCAAATACCTGTCTATATAAGGTCCCACAGTTGACAGTGCATGTCAGAGCAAAAAGTAAGTAATGCGGTTGAAGCTCTGACAGGATTGTGTCGAGGCACAGATCTGGGGAAGGGTAACCAAAACAATTCAGTGGCCTCCATCATTCTTAAATGGAAGTTGGAACCACCAAGACTCTTCCGAGATCTGGTCGCCCGGCCAAACTGAGCAATTGGGGGAGAAGGGCCTTGGTCTGGGGGGTGACCAAGAACCCAATGGTCACTCTGACAGAGCTCTAGAGTTTCTCTGTGGAGATGGGAGAACCTTCCAGAAGGATAACATTCTCTGCAGCACTCTACCACTCCATCAGGCCTTTATGGTAGAGTGGCCAAACGGAAGCCACTCCTCTGTGAAAGGCACGACAGCCTACTTGGCAAAAGGCACCTAAAGGACTCTCGGACCATTAGGAACAAGATTCTCTGGTCTGATGAAACCAAGTTTGAACTCTTTGGCCTGAATGCCAAGCGTCACGTCTGGAGGAAACCGGGCACCATCCCTACGGTGAAGCATGTTGGTGGCAGCATCATGCTGTGGGGATGTTTTTCAGCGGCAGGGACTGGGAGACTAGTCAGGATTGAGGAAAAGATGAATGGAACAAAGTACAGTGAGATCCTTGATGAAACCTGCTCCAGAGTGCTCAGGACCTCAGACTGGGTCGAAGGTTCACCTTCCAACTGGACAACGACTCTAAGCACACAGCCAAGACAACGCAGGAGTGGCTTTGGGACAGTCTCTCGCCCAGCTGTGGGAGTAAATGGCTTTGACCCAGACACTAATTGTTGTGCCACTGCCCTCCCTCCGTGGTCTTGATCTTCTTTTGAGTTAGTTAATGTCTCACTCTTGGTGTTCAGGGCCTTCAACGCATTTTAACAGGCCAAGATTGTATTCAAGCCTTTTTTTAATGTCCTTGACTGGACTTGAACCCGATCGATCATCTGTGAAAATAGCTGTAGCGCAACGCTCCCCATCCAACCTGACAGAGCTTGAGAGGATCTGCGGAGAATGGGAGAAGCTCCCCAAATACAGGTGTGCCAAGTTTGTAGTGTTTTACCCAGGAAGACGCAAAGACTGTAATCGCTGCCAAAGGTGCTTCAACAAAGTATGGAGTAAAGGGTCTGACTACTTTTGTAAATGTGATATTTTAATATAAACCTGTTTTTGCTTTGTCATTTTGGGGTATTGTGTGCAGATTGATGTGGGGGGAAAAACAAGTCACCATTATAGTATAAGGATGTAACATTAACACAATTAATACTTTCCGAATGCACTGTAAAGGCCTTTGAATGGGGTGTGGCAGTAGGTGCCAGGCGCACCGGTTTGTGTCAAGAACTGCAGCGCTGCTGTGTTTTTCACGCTCAACAGTTTGCCGTGTGTATCAACAATGGTCTACGACCCAAAAGACAATTAGACAACTTGACACAACTGTGGGAAGCATTGGACTCAACATGGGCCAGCATCCCTGTGGAACGCTTTCGACACCTTGTAGAGGCCTTAGCCTGAATTTGTCAGGGCATGTGGAGGGCAAATGAGGTTGCAACTCAATATTAGGAAGGTGTTTCTAAGGTTTGGTATACTCATTGTAGATGTTTTAAACCTTATTGGTCATATTGGAAAATGAGTGTTTTTAAAAATGTATTCTAAAGAGATTGTAGCTGTGCACTTAACTATTCTGTCCATGCCCGCAGCAGATCTTGCACCACCCATTGGCTCTGAAATAGTTTATTTTATGTGTTCAACTCACATTGAAAAGCTAGTCAAGAAGGTTTGATGATGGTAGCAGGATAGATAAATGGATGGGATTTGGCAGCCACTCATGGGTAAATGTTTCTTTCATACCTCTGTTTCCTTATTTGCTGATTTTGGGGATGGCAGTTGTAACGATGGGGGGGGGGCAAAGACCTGTTGAAATAAGTCACATTGCATCTGACCGCTCTCTCCTATTTTCATCCATTTCAATGAGCTTCTCCACAAGATCCCACATGTATAATCATCTACAAGTAACTTGTAAGACATATATTCATATCTATACCTAGCCTGTGTTAGGTTTAGGTGCTCCCTTGTTTACTATCACATGTTGTGGTTGAGAGATGGCGTGATTTGGGGAGGCCTTGTAACAGGGGCCACTTCCTCTTATCTCAACCACAGAGAGACAGATGTCAACCGCCAGACCCGCCATTGCACGTCATTCTCCCCTTCTAGACAATCCCCACAGAATCCGTGCTAAAACACCAGGCTCTTTGGTATTGTGTGCAGTAGGGAAACCTGTGGCTGGGCTTTGCAATTTCATTTGAACCCAATAGGTTAGTTTCACAGTTTTACAGTCCCAAATCATACATTGTCCTGGTCCTTCTTGACCTGTTTTGAAACTCATGAACAGAGACCCGTTTCACCTCAGAGATGGTCCTAATCCCTTGTCTCTCTGTAGATGGGTATGGCTGGCAGTCCTTTTGGGCAGCAGTACGGTCAGGGCGGGGCCCAGCAGCAGATGGGGGTGAACGCCCAGCAGCAGCTCCGGAACAAGGCAGCCCTTGCCAACAGCCTGCCCCCTTCCCCAGTGACCTGAAAGGGGCCAACAGCCTGCCCCCTTCCCCAGTGACCTGAAAGGGGCCAGCAGCATGCCAAACCTGGTAAGTTCCTTCAACTTTGTAGAAAAGGAGAAACGCAAACCTGCGGTAAGTTTACACGATGACCTAAGCGGAGGGTTCTGGGAAAGATCTGTTTCCATTTGGATCTCGAGCCTCTTCGTCTCGCCCCCTTAAACACTTGGAATCCGATAGCTGTCTGGGGGCCACAAAAATCAGCTGTGGTCCCCATGCCTTTGTGTTTCAGACTTGTTACCTTACCCCTACCCTCTTGGGTGTTCTCACATATGAAAGTACTGACTATACAAAAGATATGTTGGAATCTCCACTCAGTTTATCAGAGGGTTAAGTGAAGCCATCATCATATTAATGTGCACACCTACCTTTCAGATGTTTGAACACTGAAGAGATTAGATTAGGCCCTAGTTAGAGGACTGGTCTCTAAAACCCCTATCATTGACCCCTAGATCCTACGTACTATGAGAGGATTGGTTGAAGCAATACGGTGAAAATTACCCCCTGCCTGTCAAATCCTTTCAGATTTAGTCTCACGTAGTGGCAACTCTCCTGAAGTCCATTAGTCTCTGCATTGACTTTGAATAACGCTGCAGTTCCCAATGCCACAGTATTGGAACAATTATTCTGACACATTTCTCTTCCATCTCCAAAAACCAGGCCTGGAATGCAGAATGAGAGATTGTTGGAAGGGGAAAACATTTGTTAAAATGCACTCCACTCAGAATATTGTTGTACAGAGAGAGAGAGAATGAGGGAAAGAGGAAGAGAAAAAGAGAGGGGTCTCTTTCAAGGCACTGAGTAAATACTGCATGCAAATCTCTCTCCCAGGAACAGGAAAAGGGCCTAATGAACTCATTACAGAGGAAATAGTTGTGTTTCTATTTTGGTTAAAGGTTAATGGAGTCTTATGTGAAATAGTTGGATGTTTACCAGGCCTTTTTTGGGGGGGGGTTGTGTTCTTTATTTTTGATTCATTCACTGGCTGCCTCCCATTATTCTGTCTGGGAATAGTTCTTTCTCTGTTCACCACTCTTCCCCCGCCGCCCTCCGCTCTTTGTCTTTCTCACACAAATGTTTTCCCCCTCTTTCTCCCTAATCAAACCTCACCCCGTTGATCTCGGCATAAATGCGTTGTAGATCAGCTTTTCTTTTTCAAATTGTGAAAGTAATGTACTTGTATAAGTAGGCTTAATTACAGGGATTGGGTGATTCCATTTCAATATAAACGGTTCAGGGATCCAATTCAAGCAACCCAGTTCCAATTCAAGTAATTGGGTTCAAGCTAAGTTTCAAATAAATCCAGTCTGCCTCACTTATTTGTTGCGTTTCCCTCCCAAGGCCCAGATGCAGCAGGTATCCTCCATGGTCCCTGGCGGTGGGGTGTCTGTAGCGACTGCGAGCCACACGGCCGACCCAGAGAAGCGCAAGCTCATCCAGCAACAGCTGGTCCTGCTGCTCCACGCCCACAAGTGCCAGCGGCGGGAGCAGGCCAATGGGGAGGTGCGGGCCTGCGCCCTGCCACACTGCCGCACCATGAAGAACGTCCTCAACCACATGACCCACTGCCAGGCCGGCAAGTCCTGCCAGGGTGAGTGTCTGGGGAAGGGGGGTTGTGGTGTTGGTTGCTGGTTAAGTGTTGGGGGACTGAGCCTGTGTGAATATGATTGAACACACACTCGTTAATGTCCAACGGGATATCAGCTTTACTCCATTTAATGTAAGAGACATGTATATCTTTTGCTGTTTAGAAGGCTTTAGTATGTTGATTGACGTTGAAGTCAAGTTGGTTACCTTTCTCTGTGCTGCTGTGTCCAAAGTCCCTCTCTCCTCCTTCTCCATGGCTCCATCTGAATTAGGATGCCAGGAATAGCAGAAAGACTATCTGCTCAACTACTTCTCAACCGTATTGGAGGAGAAGGTTGAAGGTCCCTGCCCTCTGACCTTCTCTGTGTGTTTTGAGGAGGAAGTGAAGAGAGGATTTGCAGAATTGAGGAAAGATTCATTTGGAAATAACCATTGTCTTCCATTCCCTCCCTCCTGTTTGCCCCGGTGACTGACTGAAATCCCGCTCCAGCCTATATTAATAGTGAGGACACCAGCAGCTATAAATCCCGGGGCTTGTTTTAAAAGCCTGTCTGGGTGCTTAGGCCTAATGTAAATACTCGAGTGGCTTTAGTCTCCACACTGAGTCTGTCTGTCTGGGTGGCTACAGCGCTTTCCTCCCGCCCCGTGCTGCTCGGGACATTAAAGGGTGTCTCGGTCGATGGCCTCTGACTTTTAACCCCTGAGGTGCCAGTCATATTGGTAATGTGTTTTAATGGCTATGGGGTCAAATGAGGATATATGATGTTCTCGGTCTCATCCGGTTTTAGTTGGGTTGTGCTGTTTACGTGTTTTTAAAATGGCTTATATTAGTGATTATTTGTTTAAATGGCCTTGTTGTTGTTTGGGTTTGCCGGTTCCAATGTTGTATTTGTTTTAACATTTTGTGGTGTAATATCTCACGTACCTACTAGCCCTGTGGGATAGCCCGCTAGCAATTCAAATAAATAATCCTAACATTTATGCTCTGGATAAGAGCGTCTGCTAAATGACTTAAATGTAAATGTAAATTTATAAACGTACAAGTATCTTATATCATTTAAAAGCTTAAATTATTGTTAATCTAACTGCATTGTCTGATTTTACAGTTGGCTTTACAGCGAAAGCATACCATGCAATTGTTTGAGGACGATGCCCCACAACATATTTTTCAACCAGCACAGGCTTCATGAAATCACAAATGGCGATTTAAATAAATCGCTTACTTTTGAAAATCTTCCTCTGTTTGCAATCCCAAGGGTCCCAGCTACATCGTGAATGGTTGTTTTGTTAGATAAAATCTTTCTTTATATCCCAAAAGGTTTGTTTCGTTGGCGCCATCGATTTCAGAAATCCACTCTTTCAACATGCAACTCCACTCTTTCAACAGACAAAGGAATCCAAAGAGCTACCGATAAACTTTGTTCAAACAAGTCAAACTACATTTCTATTTAATCCTCAGGTACACTAAAATGTAAATAAACTATAATTTTTCATACAGAAAGAAGTTTTTTCAATAGAAAAGTGAAATTGGCAGGTGCGTGTCCTCTGTCTCGCGCGAACAAATTGATTTTCCACTGAGACTGTGCTAAAACTCCTAATTCTTACTCATTTTGTAAGAAACAAGCCTGAAACCTTGAACAAAGACAGTTGACATCTAGTGGAAGCCATAGGAATTGAAATCTGGGAGCTAGAATTGCATAGGACCCATAGCTTTCCATTATAAGAGCCTGGGACATAAAAATATAATAATTATGGTTGGTTTTTCTTTAGACCATATCAGTTGTGTTATAGTCGCATACATTATTTTAACATTTCTACAAACATCAGTGTTTTCTATCCGATGGTACCAATTATATTTACATCCTGGCTTCTGGGCCTGAGTTTACTTTGGGCACGTCAGTCAGGCAGAAATTCAGGAAAATAAACCCGAGCCCTAATTATTAATGATAACTCAAATAATTGAGGCTTTTCTTTAAGTAATATAAACTCTGGGATGAGACTTATTTGATGTTAGCAGGAGTAGAATGACCTCTTTTATTCTCTTGAAGGGATGAATGTTAACTTCCACTTAAGTTAATGCATTGATATCAGTAGGATTTTCACCACGGTGTGTCTCTAAAGCCCTGAATCATGCTGTTGTTGGAGTCTTCCTCTTGAGCAATCACAACCATTTACTTCCATTCCCTGGGTCTAAATCAAATCTATTACAGCAATTATCTGACTGTGGGAACACAATGGTACCTTTCTGTTAGTCCACAGGACCCATTAGGCAACAGTCACATTAGGCTTGGAATAGTTACTAACATTTGATTTGTGTTTTTTCTTTGACTCTGTGATTTACTGGGCAAAAGCATGTTTTATGTGCCCGGGTGTTTATTTGCCCAGCTTATATGGTGTCGTGGACAGGAAGTGGTCATCTTGTCATAGCTACTGTATGTGTTTTTCAATGACTCGTTGCCTTCTCTCTCCCTCTTCTGTCATCCCTCATCTTTCTTGCTCTTTTTCTGTCTTTCATTCAATCTCTTTCCTTTCTCTCAATCATCATTCTCTCCCCCTCCCCCCTCTCTCTTCCTCTCCCTCTCTTATCCTTCTATCCCCTCAGTGGCTCACTGTGCGTCGTCCAGACAGATAATTTCTCACTGGAAGAACTGCACGCGGCATGACTGTCCCGTCTGCCTGCCGCTGAAGAACGCCAGCGACAAAAGGAACCAGCAGCGTAAGTACCTGTTTTACCCTACCACCCGTAGTCCATCACACACGTGTGTGTGTGTGTGTAATGTTGGGTTTTGTGTAATATCCTCCCATACAGGTGTTTTGGCACTAGCATAGCCATTCAAGTAGATACAGTGCATTCGGAAGGTATTCAGAACCCCTTTTCCATATTTTGTTACGTTTTAGCCATATCCTAAAATTGATTCAATTGTTTTGGTTCCTCATCAATCTACACTCAATATCCTGTCATTTTTGCAAATGTATTTTAAAAACATAATGGAAATATAGCATTTACATAAGTATTCAGACCCTTTTATTCAGTACCTTGTTGAAATACCTTTAACAGCGATTACAACCTCGTCTTCTTGGGTATGACGCTGTAAGCTTCGCACACCTGTATTTGGGATGTTTCTCCCATTCTTCTCTGCAGATCCTCTCAAGTGCTGTCTTGTTGTATGGGGAGTGTCGCTGCACAGCTATTTACATGTCTTTTCCAGAGGTATTTGATCGGATTCAAGTCCGGACTCTGGCTGGGCCACTCAAGGACATTCAGAGAATTGTCATGAAGCCACTCCTGCGTTGTCTTGGCTGTGTGCATAAGGTCGTTGTCCTGTTGGAAGGGGAACTGTCACCCAGTTTGAGGTCCTGAGCTCTCTGGAGCAGGTTTTCATCAAGGATCTCTCTGTACTTTGCCCTGTTCATCTTTCCCTCCATCCTAACAAGTCTCCCAGTGCCTACCGCTGAAAAACACTCCGACAGCATGGTGCTGCCACCACCATGCTTCACCGTAAGGATGGTGCAAGGTTTCCTCCAGACGTGACGCTTGGCATTCAGGCCAAAGTGTTCAATCTTGGTTTCATCAGACCAGAGAATCTTGTTTCTCATGGTCTGAGTCCTTTAGGTGTCTTTTGGCAAACTCCAAGTGGGCTGTCATGTGCCTTTTACTGAGGAGTGGCTTCCGTTTGGCCAATCGACTATAAAGGCCTGATTGGTGGAGTGCTGCAGAGATGGTTGTCCTTCTGGAAGGTTCTCCCATCTCTACAGAGGAACTCTGGAGCTCTGTCAGAGAGACCATCGGGTTCCTGGTCACCTCCCTGAACAAGACCCTTCTTCCCCGATTGCTCAGTTTGGCCAGGCGGCCAGCTCTAGGAAGAGTCTTGGTGGTTCCAAACTTCTTCCATTTAAGCATGATGGAGGCCCCTGTGTTCTTGGGGACCATTAATGCTGCAGAATTTTTTTGGGTAACCTTCCCCAGATCTGTGTCTCGACACAATCTTGTCAGAGCTCTATGGACAATTCTTGCTCTGACATGCACTGTCAACTGTGGAACTTTATATAGACAAGTGTTTGCCTTTCCAAATCTTGTCCAATCAATTGAATTTACTAAAGGTGGACTCCAATCAAGTTGTAGAAACATCTCAAGGATGCGGGTATTGTGTGTAGATTGAGTTAATGCTGTAAAGTAACAAAATGTGAAAAAAGTCCAGGGGTCTGAATACTTTCCGAACGCACTGTAGATAAACCGGTTGTTGTCGCCCCTCAGCCAGTTTTCGTACAGAAATCTCTCAGTATTACATCTGCCACATTACATTTCATTTAAATGTATATACATATTGTAGGCACAGATACAAAAACTGACACTTCATTTAAATATATTTACATATTGTAGGCACAGATACAAAAACGGACACATTTTATTTAAATGTATTTACATATTGTAGTCACCGATACAAAAACACTTCATTTACAACAGATGCATTGCACACTATAACACACTTGAGCTATAAATGATTTGCGATGTAAATCGAATTGAATTAGTCACATGCGCCAAATACAACAAGTGTAGACCTTACAGTGAAAGGCTTACATTGTTGTTTAAGGGCTTGTATGGAAGTTTATTTTTTTGTATTATTTTTTTTACAATGTAACTGAATTGTCAACAGAGAAGCATGCTGAGCTGAGAGCATAGAACCTTAGAGTGAGTGAGCGAAGCTTTCAGTGGCGCCACCTGCAGCCGTATCCCTAGCTGTGCTCTGTGAAGGATTCCTGTAGAATGCAGGGCCTGTAATCTGACACCCTGGGGGAGGGGCACCGGAGTTTCTATCTGTGGGGGAGGAGCTCAGGTTGAGAAATCTCTCTGATTGGCGAGAAAACCGGTGACTGATTTAAATCCCCCACAGAGGCAACCTGCATATTCTCTCTGCCGGTCACAGATCAACATACAGTAAGGAATAGAGCAGTAGTTGGATCTTTGGGTGGAAGCAGATAAATATTATTTTAGATCATAAAAAATGTAGGCTTTACAATTTTGTTTTCTTTAACAACTTGAGTTTTTTTATGACTTCTATGAGAAAAATAATTGACTTAATCTTTGCCAATCAGTAGATTGCTTTTCATCAAACGTAACATATGGCAGAACTTTTCTGGAAGGGCATACTAGTGATTTATTAACATAGGCCCAAGCCAAGTCCTAACTGTAGTTCTGTTTGAAAACTGGGGGAGATTGGTGGGTTATGTGCAGTTGGGATTCATCGCAAGTGTTCATAATTACTCATCTCCCTCTCCACCCACCACCCTCTTCAATTTGATACAAAAGTTATTGTATTTCCAAAGCAATAAGGTTTCTCTTTGAAATGTTTCATAAATGTCTCCGCTCTCTCTCCAGCCATGCTGGGTTCTCCCGGCGCCAGCCTGCAGAGTGCCATCAATGCCACGGTGGGCACAGGCCCTCCCGGCAGCTCCCCGGGTTCCTCCATGAACAGTGGCGGGGTCAGCAGCGGGCACATCGACCCCAGTTCCATGCAGCGGGCCTACGCTGCCCTGGGCCTGCCCTATGGTAACCAGTCCCCTGCTCAGGGACAGGGAGGACCTGGAGGACAGAACACAGCCCAGGGAGGGCAGCAGCTACGCTCCATCAATGCACTAGGTAAGAATGTTGCTTGGTCTCATTGCAGTTTTAGGCTAGGTTACTGTAAAGCACTTGAGGACAATAGGATAAGAGCATCTGCTGAATGACTCAATTGTAAATGTAAAAATGGGTTGATAGATGCATACGATTGATTCAACTGAATTGAATTTTGGGTTTGCAAATATGCACAATTTGAAATCCCAGAGGATGAAATCACTGACACATGAAATAGTTATTTAAAACCAACTATTGGTTTGTTTGATTGGTTGACTCGTTAAATCATTTTGGTATAGTTCTCTGTATAAGGGTCCCGTGTGATGAGTCAAAGTGGTATAGTGAGGGTATTGGTCACTGTTTTGGTGGTAATGCTGCCTCTGGTTGGCTGTGTTCTCTCCCAGGCACTAACATGAACATGGCCGGAGGAGGGGTGGGCGTGCCCTCAGAGACCGGCATGCTCTCGGACTCATCACTCCCCTCGTCGCTCAACAAGTGAGTCCGCTCACCCATTTAGATTCTCTCCCTTAATTCTGTGCCCTAGATCTCTCCAACTGGGTGGTACAGAGATGGGCCCACTACAGTGTACAGCAGCACTCACAATTTTTACAATGAGCTCAAAGTATTGGGACAGTGACAATGTTTTGTTTTGTCCCTGTACTCCAGCACTTTGGAATTGAAATGATACAATGACTGAGATTAAAGTGCGGACTGTCAGCTTTAACTTGAGGGTATTTTCATCCATATCGAGTGAACCGTTTAGAAATTACAGCACTTATTGTACATAGTCCTCCCTGTTTTAGGGGAACAAAAATAGTAGGACTAATTCACTTATGTGTATTAAGGTAGTCAAAATTATGTTATTTGGGTCCATATTCCTAGCTTGAAATGATTGCATGAAGCTTGTGACAACAAATTTGGTGGGATGCATTTGCTGTTTGTTTTTGTTTGTGTTCCAGATGAGTTTAGGCCAAATAGAAATTAATGGTAAGTAATGTATTCACTTTGGAGTTACTTTTATAAATGAGAATAGAATGTTTCTAGAGACTTATACATTAATGTGGATGCTAATATGATTACGGATAGTCCTGAATTAATCGTGAATAATGATTTGAGAATGTTAGTCGCACAAATATCATGCCTTCTTGACATGCCAACCTCTCACCATTCAATAACAGGGGGAGCATTTTATGTTACCCCCAAGACATGCTAACTTCTCACCATTTATGTTCATTTTATATCATACCCCAAGACATGCTAACCTCTCCCCATTACATTAACAGGGAAGGTTAGCATTTTAGGTGCACAAATATCATATTCCCACTAACTTTCTCACTAATCATTATTTACAGTTCATTCAGGACTATCTGTTATCATGCTATAATCCACATTAATGTAGATGTGTTTAGAAGCATATTATATTCTTATTTACAAGTGACTCCAAAATGAGACTACATTATTTACCATTCATTTTATTCAGACCCCTTCACTTTTTCCACATTTATTTTTCAAACCTTATTCTAAAATGTATTAATTAAAAATATATACACAATATCCCATAATGTGAAAACCATTTTATAAAACAAAAAAAAACAACTTTTATTATTCAGACCTTTTTGCTATGAGACTCGAAATTGAGCTCATGTGCATGCATCCGGTTTCCATTGATCATCGTTGTTTCTACAACTTGATTTGAGTTTATTTGGAAAGGCTCACACCTGTCTAGATACGGTCCCACAGTTGACAGTGCATGTCAGCAAAAAGACAAGCCATGAGGTTGAAGGAGTTGTCCGTAGAGCTCCTAGACAGCATTGTGTTGAGGCACACACCTGGGGGAAGGGTACCAAAAAATTCCACAGCATTGAAGGTCCCCAAGAACACAGTGTCCTCCATCATTCTTAAATGGAAGAGGTTTTGGAACCACCAAGACTTCCTAGAGCTGGCCGCCTGACCAAACTGGGCAATCGGGGGAGACGGGCTAGGGCTTGATGGCCTAACAATTATATCTCGTTTTTGTTTTCAAGCGTATGGGTGATTCACAATATCTATGCATTTCAAACAGTCTGCAATAATGTAATGAATTCAGGTATTGTGAAGTTATACCTATGCTAAATATAAGCCTCCACAACCATAAGACACACTAAGTTAATTAGTTGATCAAATTAGTTTAACCTGCTTTTTTTGGGGGGGCAGGCAGGCAATCACTGATCTAGATTTCAAGTCTGAAAATGCCTTTTTTTGTTGTTTTTTTTGTTACAAATGTAACCAGAACCATGTATAATGCACATTCACTAATGACTCACTCCTTGTAGCAGGCTATAGAACATTAACACAGGTCTCAGAAACCATCTCTCACGCACAAGCCCACGTGTTAGTGAGTAGCCAGCTAATATTTATATTTCAAGTTTAGCCAACGAGGATCTATTTGCTAGCTAACAAGGTATAACAGTTGAATTGTTATGAACACACCCTTCTGTCCGTCTCCAATTGTTTGAGCAGCATGTGAGCCTGTCCACTTCGTTCAAATGTTGAAATCAAGTGGCCTACCTTATTTCTCAGAATGAGAGCGATTTGCTAATTCCGTGTTTTATGCTTATTGCAAGTTTATGGAACAGACTAGACAGCTAGTATAATTGACTGACTAAAGTGTTGCTAACGGTACGTGGTACCCCAATGCCGCCTGCATCAAACTGAGCATTCATTTTCCTGACTCTGTGTTCATTGATACTCTTGTTTTAGTAGTGTCTGCTCTGCACGCAATTTCAGTAGCTGAGACGACATAAAAAGGATATTGTTAGAAATTGAACTTCTCTATTATTCTCTGGTGTAAATGGGAAGGTGCACAGAGGAGCGAAACAAACCAGACCAAAAAATACAGCACGAGAACAAGCGGACATAAATGCTCATAAAAACAAAAAAGAACCAAACCTTCATCCTTGTGATACAGGCATTTGGAATATCGCGCAAAAACATACATTCGAATTAATCAAATGAATTTGATATACCGCCCAGCCATAAGAAGGGCCTTGGTCAGGGCGGTGACCAAGAACCCAACAGTCACTCTTACAGAGCTCCAGAGTTCCTCTGTGGAGATGGGAGAACCTTCCAGAATAACAACCATCTCTGCAGCATTCCACCAATCAGGTCTTTCTCGTTGTGGCCAGACGGAAGCTACTCCTCAGTAAAAGGCACATGCCTGCCCTCCTCAGCAAAAGGCAACTAAAGGAGACTCGGACCATGAGAAACAAGATTCTCTGGTCTGATGAAACCAAGATTGAACTCTTTGGCCTGAATGCCAAGCGCCACATCTTGAGGAAACCAGGCACCACTCATCACTTGGACAATACCATTCCTACAATGAAGCATGGTGGTGGCAGCATCATGCTGTGGGGATGTTTTTTCAGCGGTAGGGACTCGGAGACTAGTCAGGATGGAGGGCAAGATGAACAGCGCAATGTACAGAGATCCTTGATGAAAACCTGCTCCAGATCGCTCAGGACCTCAGACTGGGGCGACGGTTCGCCTTCCAATAGGACAACGACCCGAAGCACACAGCCAACACAATGCAGAAGTGGCTTCAGGACAAGTCTCTGAATGTCCTTGAGTGGCCCAGCCACAAAACCTGAAGGTCTGAATACTTTGAACAGCGATATGGATGAAAATTCCCTCAAATTAAAGCTGACAGTCTGCACTCTAACCTCAGTTATTGTATTTCAAATCAAGTGTGCCAGAGTACAGAGCCGAAACAACAATGTGTCACTGTCCCAATGCTTTTGGAGCTCACTGTATATTGTGGGGCGGCAGGGTAGCCTAGTGGTTAGAGCGTTGGACTAGTAACCGGAAGGTTGTGAGTTCAAACCCCCGAGCTGACAAGGTACAAATCTGTCGTTCTGCCCCTGAACAGGCAGTTAACCCACTGTTCCCAGGCCGTCATTGAAAATAAGAATGTGTTCTTAACTGACTTGCCTGGTTAAATAAAGGTAAAATTAAAAAAAAAAAAAATTAAATTAAAATTCTATTTAAATAGTAGCTTTCATGATGAAGAAATAAAATCTGCATAAAAACTGTTTTTGGCTTAGTTCTAGTTAAACACGTCAATTCTGGTCTTAATTTTGAAAGTTTTGATCTGGCTCTTTTTACCCTTAGCGGTTCTACTCTACCATTTGAAATCGTGATGTAGAGGCGCCTTGAAGGTGCCTCTACGTCATCTCAAAGGGAAGAGTTTGGTATGAAATCCACTCCCTTGTAGATGTGCTGGGTGGTACCACCTCGAGGCTTACTATAAAAGTAGGTGACCGCGCACTTTATTTGGCGATGGTCTTGGTGAGGGGAGTGTGCCAATCAATATATTTTGCATGACTCTTCCTTGACTAGACCACTATTCAAAAGGCAGTAAGGCACATTTCCACATATGACCAAATGCACCGTTATTGCTTACTGTTTCATACACATCTACATGATTAACCAAAAAATATATACATGTGAGCTATGAGGATAATACGTTTTATATTCATAGCTACATGTATCGTAACAAGAAATGGATGACAATGGTCATGTCAACTCATTGTTTTGCTATGACTGGTGGCACAGTGTGCTAACACAGTTAGCTCATATTTCAATGGTTGAGTTGTAATCCTATATGTGGCAGATATATTTATAAATCCTTTATTTACAATGTTCATCCCGTGCCCACACACTTCTAGTTCTGAGAAGTGATAGCCTACCTGTGAGACTGGTTGGCCTGGTAGTAGTTGTAGGTTTTCTACACTACCCAAGACCAACCTGAGAGTTTATTTGATCATTGGTAAAATAGTTACTGCAGTGCTGATTGAATTGAGCCCCATATCTTTATTTTCAATGTGATGATTGCACTTTTCCTAACACAATACTGCAAAAAAAAACATTTAAAAAACACATTTCTTATTCCAAAAAAATTTTACGCCCCATAACAGTGGAAATTGGAACTTATTCCACACGTTAACAGTGCAGATAGATGTCAGGAACTCCCCCCCTTACCACTGAGTTAACAGTGCAGATAGATGTCCCCACCTTACCACTGAGTTAACAGTGCAGATAGATGTCCCCACCTTACCACTGAGTTAACAGTGCAGATAGATGTCCCCACCTTACCACTGAGTTAACAGTGCAGATAGATGTCCCACTGAGTTAACAGTGCAGATTACCACTGAGTTAACAGTGCAGATAGATGTCCCCACCTTACCACTGAGTTAACAGTGCAGATAGATGTCCCCACCTTACCACTGAGTTAACAGTGCAGATAGATGTCCCCACCTTACCACTGAGTTAACAGTGCAGATAGATGTCCCCACCTTACCACTGAGTTAACAGTGCAGATAGATGTCCCCACCTTACCACTGAGTTAACAGTGCAGATAGATGTCCCCACCTTACCACTGAGTTAACAGTGCAGATAGATGTCCCCACCTTACCACTGAGTTAACAGTGCAGATAGATGTCCCCACCTTACCACTGAGTTAACAGTGCAGATAGATGTCCCCACCTTACCACTGAGTTAACAGTGCAGATAGATGTCCCCACCTTACCACTGAGTTAACAGTGCAGATAGATGTCCCCACCTTACCACTGAGTTAACAGTGCAGATAGATGTCCCCACCTTACCACTGAGTTAACAGTGCAGATAGATGTCCCCACCTTACCACTGAGTTAACAGTGCAGATAGATGTCCCCACCTTACCACTGAGTTAACAGTGCAGATAGATGTCCCACCTTACCACTGAGTTAACAGTGCAGATAGATGTCCCCACCTTACCACTGAGTTAACAGAGCAGATGTCACCACCTTACCACTGAGTTAACCAGATGTCACCACCTTACCACACAGTGAAGATAGTTACCTTACCACTGAGTTAACAGTGCAGTGTCACCACCTTACCACAGTTAACAGTGCATAGATGTCCCCACCTTACCACTGAGTTAACAGTGCAGATAGATGTCCCCACCTTACCACTGAGTTAACAGTGAAGATAGATGTCCCCACCTTACCACTGAGTTAACAGTGCATGATACTGAGTTAACAGAGCAGAGCCACCAATACAATGTTATCAGAGCGTGTCAGTGGATTTCTGAGTATACGTTAGTGAGAAAGTGAGTACAACTATGTTTACCCACCCCCAAAATGAATATTTATCCCCCCACTTCTCACCTGAATGCGTTGTTTGAATATATTAAAGGGTTGGGCAAAGGCTGAAATTGGGGTTAAATTCCTGATAACTACAATGCCACTCTCTCTACTCTGTTACCTGACACAGCATTACAGAAGTTATTCTCTCATAGTTACCTTGGTGTTACTCTTATGATTACATGTTTCCTAAGCGGTCTTGCTCTCCTCTCTCCGTCCTCCAGTCAGTTGATGCCAGACGGGTTGGGGATGGGGGCATGGGCAACCTGCCGGGCGCCAACCCTCTCTCTAACGGGGGTGAGGAAGATGGCACGAGCACGTCACTCAGGATCTACGCACCCACCTGGTGCACAAACTGTAAGTGCCACCAAGATGCTAGCATTCTCTTCAATGTTTTTTCCTCCTCAATGACCATGAATCTACCGGGGTTTAATAGGTGGACAACCCACATGGTTTTGCCACCATAGGGCTAAAGGTATAGGAGTTGGTTTGGCACTGGCCCACTGTGTTCACTGAACTCGCCTGTTCGATCAGTGTTCTGAAAGGAAAAGCAATTTTCTGATTGAGGTGCAGATGTCCTCCAACTCGCTGTTTAATTCTCCCTTTGTGCTGTCCCTCTTTCCCTCCACCATCCCTTCCTTCTCCCTGTCCTCCTCCAGAGTACAAGCCATATTCCCCACCCCAGATGCAGCACTGAAGGATCAGAGCGGATGGAGAACCTGGTGGCGTACTTTAGTGAAGGTGGAAGGGGACAACCAGTCTGCCAACAGCAAAATGACCTCCAGTATTTGCTGAGGGAGGACAGCTCATAATGGCTGGAATATATTAATGGAATGGGCATCAAACACATTGAAGCTACGTGTTTGATACCATTCCGCTCCAGCCATTACCAAGAACCTGCCCTCCCCGTTTAAGCTGCCACCAACCTCCTTTGATGAACTCACTACTGCTTGAAACGTTTCAACATAGACTACATCCCAATCTCCACCCTTCTCCCTTAGTGTGCACTTTAAGTAGCTGATATAACATTCAATAAAGTTAACAAAATATATACTGAACAAAAATATAAACGCAACATGCAACAATTTCAGCTATTTTACTGAGTTAGTTCAAATCAGGAAGTCAGTCAATTGAAATAAATAAATTAGGCCCTCATCTATGGATTTCAAGTGACTGGGCAGGGGTTTAGACATGGGTGGGCCTGGCATAGGCATAGGGCATAGGCCCACCCATTATCCCACCTATTGGGGAACTAGGCCCAGCCAATCAGATTGAGTTTTTCCCCAAAAAATGGATTTATTACAGACAGAAATACTCCTCAGTTTCATCAGCTGTCCGGGTGGCTGGTCTCAGACGATCCTGCAGGTGATGAAGCCGGATGTGGAGGTCCTGGGTTGGCATGGTTACACGTGGTCTCCGGTTGTGAGGGCGGTTGTACGTACTGTCAAATTCTCTAAAACGACAGAGGTGGCTTATGGTAGAGAAATTAATTTTCAATTCTCTGGCAACAGTTCTGGTGGACATTCCTGCAGTCAGCATGCCAATTGTACCCTCCCTCAAAACCTGGGAGGTCTGTGGCATTGTGTTGTGTGACAAAACTGCATATTTTAGTTACCTTTTATTGTCACCGGCACAAGGTGCACCATTGTGTAATGATCATGATGTTTAACCAGCTTCTTGAAGTGCCACACCTGTCACGTGGACAAATTATCTTGGCAATGGGGCAATGCTCACCAACATGGATATAAACCCATTTGTTTGCAAAATTTGAGGAAAATAAGCTTTTTGTGTGTGTGAAACATTTCTGGGATCATTTATTTCAGCTCATGAAACATGGGACCAACACTTTACATGTTGCATTTATATTTCTGTTCAGTATAAGTTATTTCTAATCTCGTGTTGTCAATTTCTGCAGGACGAGTATTACCACTTCCTGGCGGAGAAGATCTATAAGATCCAGAAGGAGTTGGAGGAGAAGAGGCGCTCGCGGCTCCAGAAGCAGCCTGGCCCCATGGCAGTGGGGGGCCCAGGGGCCCAGCAGCAGCCTGGCATGCCCCCTCAGCCGAACTCCATGGGTCCTGGCCAGTCCCCACGGCCAGCTAGTGAGTACCCTGGACCTCTGGAGACCCCTCTATTGAAGGAGGGAGCAACATAATCACTTATGTTTATTATCATCCTATTACCATGTGTGGGGCCAACCCTTCTTTTTATCAGTCATGCATTGACGGTGGAAATTTGACTTAAATGAAAGTTAGCATTTGGGCCTATAACAGGATAATGATATGTTTGGTTAAAGTAGGTGTTTGAGGCTGTTAGCTAATTTGGAAGCTTTGGTATATGACATGTTGACCACCTCATCCTCCTCTTTCAGATGGATCTGTGCCTATGCCCAACGTGCCAAATCAGATCATGCCTCGAATGCAGGTGTCTCAAGGTACCAGTCCTTCTCCTACACTTCAACACTTGTTTCTCATCCTCCTTTCATTGACAGTCAACTGCTCAGTGACTGTCAACCCCCCTGGTGGCCAGTTGATTATATACCATAATCACTAACATAGTAAAGGGTAAATACTACCAATACGCAAATAGTGTAAAGGTTTTTTTCAGGAACTGTTTATTTGTAAATGTTTATTTATATAATTAGAGCCAGTGTTTCCCCTGTATTCATTTAAGAAGCTAAAAGAATGAAATCAATCAAATAAACAATGAATTTTGGAGTACGTCTGGAATGGCTGAATTACTGAGCGGGCATGTGGGGCATATGCCCAGGGGCCCAGATTTTTGCATAAGAACACAGAATTAGCCATGGCAAAATGAATAGAATTGCAAGAAATTAGCATTCACACTGCAACATTTTCTGTCAGCTCCATGACAAAATGTGTAGATTTGCTGAACAAATTGCTTGACAATTGTACATTTTTCTCTTGGCTCCATGGGGGAAAAATGAACCACTTTTTGATCCAGAAAAAACCCTGCTTATATGCTAATAAAACACCTGCCTGATAATATGGTGCCATGTATATGTTTTTAACAATATGCTATTGGGCTCATGGTGTCTGCACACTTTTGGAGTAGAATGTATTTTTAATGTCACTGTAAATGACATCAGTCATTCTACAAAAAATATCCTGGGGTGGCACCCCCCGCCCCTTTGACTTTATCCACCGTGGAAAAACAAATTATAGTCGAAACACTAACAGGAAATGTACAAGTTTGTGAAAAGTTATGATTTAGCACCGAACTGACTCAGTGGCTCCTTCACCTGCTCATCAGAGCATAGGATTATTAATTACAACATCTCATGTGTATTGTAGACAACACTAATCCTGTGTGTGTGAACTGTGTGTTTGTGTGTGCTTCTCCTCTCCCACATAGGAATCAATCAGTTCAACCCCATGGCAATGCAGAACGTGCAGATGTCCCAGGCGCCCATGGGGGCCCGCGCCGCCTCGCCCATGAACCACTCGCAGCAGATGAACATGAGCTCTGTCCCAGCGGTGAGACCTCCATGCTCCCGCAATGCCCCAGTTAACTCTTTCCTTCCTTCTGGATCTCCTTCTCTCCCTTTCTCCTCTCTCACTTCCTCTCCCCCTTTCACTTCCTCTCCCCATCTTGCTCCCCCTCTCGCACTTCCTCTCTCACTTCCTCTCCCCGTCTTGCTCCCCTCTCTCACTTCCTCTCCCGTCTCGCTCCCCCTCTCTCTCTTCCTCTCCCCCGTCTCGCTCCCCCTCTCTCACTTCCTCTCCCCGTCTCGCTCCCCCCCTCTCTCACTTCCTCTCCCCGTCTCGCTCCACTAGTGTCTATAGACACCTCCTTGAGGGTTTTAAACATGGATTAAATTAGATTTTATTTCTACACTAACTACTCCACATTTTCAAAGTGAAAGAAAGTTATAAAAAATATCTGAAAAGTAAAACTGTGGCGGGTTGTCCTTAACTTTTTACCTGGGCTTTGGTCCTTTCATATTTATTTTGATCCTGACAAACTCCCCATTCCCTGCCGGTGACAAGCATACCCGTAACATGATGCTGCCCCCACAATACTTCAAAATGGAGAGGGTTTCACTCTTGGATTTGACCCAACCCTGTAGTTTTTAATTTAGGCTAAAAAGTGTTGTCTTGCAATATTATTTACAGAATGGATGATTAGGAATGGATTTAACACAGGCTTCTTCTCACTTTGTCATACAGGCCAGTAATATGGAGTGAATCCAATGTTGTTGATCCCTTTGTGCGTTCAAGTATTGTGGTGTCAGCATACTTGTATGGGTAATGGTTATTATCAGCAGTGAAAATAAATATGGAAGGAGCAAAGACCAGTTAAAAAGTTACATAACTCACCTCAATCCTCTGAAAACCCTGGGATAAGGTTTTGTTTTTCTGCGGGACAATTACACAGATTTTTATGCAAAAGACTCACCAAAATGGCATTCCAAGAGGGTTTGTGAGTGGTGTAGTCTGTCCTGACTTGAATCTGCTTAAAAAAATCTGCAACAAGGTTTGAATATTGCTGTCCGTGTTGTCGCTTCGACACTACTTTACATCACATGAGGTTTTTGTGTTGTGCCTCCATCGGTTGAGACACAACATCAAATGTATTTATATAGCCCTTCGTACATCAGCTGATATCTCAAAGTGCTGTACAGAAACCCAGCCTAAAATCCCAAACAGCAAGCAATGCAGGTGTAGAAGCACGGTGGCTAGGAAAAACTCCCGAAAAGGCCGAAAACCTAGAGAGGAACCAGGCTATGTGGGGTGGCCAGTCCTCTTCTGGCTGTGCCGGATGGAGATTATAACAGAACATGGCCAAGTTCAAATGTTCATAAATGACCAGCATGGTCAAATAATAATAATCACAGGCAGAACAGTTGAAACTGGAGCAGCAGCACGGCTCGGTGGACTGGGGACAGCAAGGAGTCATCATGCCAGGTAGTCCTGAGGCATGGTCCTAGGGCTCAGGTCCTCCAAGAGAGAGAGAAAGAAAGAGAATTAGAGAGAGCATATTTAAATTCACACAGGACACCGGATAGGACAGGAAAAGTACTCCAGATATAACAAACTGACCCTATCCCCCGACACAAACTACTGCAGCATAAATACTGGAGGCTGAGACGGGAGGGGTCAGGAGACACTGTGGCCCCATCCAATGATACCCCCGGACATGGCCAAACAGGAAGGATATAACCCCACCCACTTTGCCAAAGCACAGTCCCCACACCACTAGAGGGATATCTTCATCCACCAACTTACCATCCTGAGACAAGGCCGAGTATAGCCCACAAAGATCTCCGCCACGGCACAACCCAATGGGGGGTGCCAACCCAGACAGGAAGATCACATCAGTGATCCTCGAGACTGTATGAAAGAGCCCGAGTAAGCCAGTGACTCAGCCCCTGTAATAGGGTTAGAGAATCCCAGTGGAAAGAGGGGAACCGGCCAGGCAGAGACAGCAAGGGTGGTTCGTTGCTCCAGAGCCTTTCCGTTCACCTTCACACTCCTGGGCCAGACTACACTCAATCATATGACCCACTGAAGAGATGAGTCTTCAGTAAAGACTTAAAGGTTGAGACCGAGTTTGCGTCTCTCACATGGGTGGGCAGACCGTTCCATAAAAATTGAGCTCTATAGGAGAAAGCCCTGCCTCCAGCTGTTTGCTTAGAAATTCTAGGGACAATTAGGAGGCCTGCGTCTTGTGACGGTAGCATACGTGTAGGTATGTACGGCAGGACCAAATCAGAGAGATAGGTAGGAGCAAGCCCATGTAATGCTTTGTAGGTTAGCAGTAAAACCTTGAAATCAGCCCTTGCCTTGACATGGCCTTGAATACAGGGTGGGTGTCATTTCAATCATATCAACATAATGAATAGAATGGACCTATCCCTTGAGACCACTGCAGTTTAGCTGGAACACCATTTGAAATTTAAATGTAATTGACATTTTAACTTCTAATTACTACCACAAAGATTGGGTCTGGTCCACGCACCGGCGAATGTCAACTGAGATGTTCATGTATATTATATTATCTGTATTTCTATGATTTCAGTAGGTTTCCTATGGAAGATTGACAAGAACACTTTAAAACAACATATTCCCATTTAGGTCAACATTCTCTGACATGTGGACCTCTCACCGTCTTTGTGGTACCATTTTTGACATTTCCATTTGGTTCCCATTTTAGTACATTTATCTGCCATAACAACCACCCTGTATTCAAGAGCATGTTTCAACCGATGGCAGGCACAACACAAAACCCTCAGATAATGTAAAATAAGGTCTAAGGTACATGTGAATATGAGAGAGAAAAATCTGAATTTAAGAGTTTTTAGGTAATTGACGTTTTAATGTTTAAGAAAATATATTATACACTTTTTTTATTATAAATAGTTTGGTATGCTTTTAAATATCATCACTCTGATCCCTTCATCTTTTCCAGTGATGAAGACATGGATGTCTCGTCAAATCAAATATTTAGCAGATGTTATTGCTGGTGTTGTGAAATGCTTGTATGGTGGGCTATGCAAAATAGGTGAACTTTGAGCAACTTTATCTCTTAATTGTTTTGGCATTCAGGTCGAAAATGTCACTTTCTGAGCACATCGACAATGGGCAAATATGTATGGAAGGTTTTATTCAAATGAAAAGTGCTGCTGTCAAAAATAAATGTACCCTGTTGCCTCCTTGTTTCTACTGGGAAAGTGGTTGAGCATTGTATATGTCTTAAATGAGTTGGAGTTTTACCGTTTATGGTTTTTACTGTTGAATGTTTATCTACTTCTAGTTGTTGCCTCTTTGCCTTCTGGTTTTTAATCAGCACACTGTTAGTTTATTACGCCCCAGAGTATTGTCTTGGTGGTGTGTGTGTTATTGTATCCCATTCAGACCTGGGTTTAAATACTTTTCTACATCTTTAAAAAAACTTTGAGCATTTCCTTTAGACCGTCTGGAGTAACAGGTTGGTGGGGTTTGCACTTTTGTGACTTTTCCATTGGTTCCATTTCACCCGGCAACCTGAATTAAGCACAGCTGAAGTTTAACAAATAATTAATTTGAAATAGTATTTGAACCCAGTTCTGATCTCATTTAGATGCATAGTTATTCTTGGCAAGGTCTCAATGCAAGATAGAGGTTTCCTCTCTATAACGTGTCTGTTTTTTCTTCTCCTTTCCCCAGATGGGCATGTCCCCATCCAGGATGCCCCAGGTGCAAGGCATGATGGGACAGCACGCCAACAGCATGGTGGGACAGACAGCCAATCAGAGCCAGTTCATGCCCCAGAGCCAATTCTCTCCCAACACTGCCCCTGGCGGGGGAATGATTATGAACAACCTGGGCTCCCTCGGCCAGCCGCAAGCACAGGCAGCTGTCACTCAGGTGAGGAGGGAGACACTCACACAGATGGGGCTTGTGATCTGTTGCATTGATAATCTCTGCTGTTGGTTTGATCATATGTGAAGAAGCTGCGCTGTATGTGTTCATGGTTGTCAATATAAGTGTAGTGTTAGAATATGTACGTGTCTGAGTGGGTAGGTTTGTAACTCTGTGAATATGTAATAGTAGATGGAGCTCTAACTGTAACTTCTGTATCCCAGCCCCCCCTGCCCCGCGGCACCCCTCCACCCAACGCCTCGGCTAACCTGCAGCAGCTCCAGCACCCCCACTCCCACCCACCTCCCCAGGCTCAGCCTTCACCGTCCTCCACCCCCACTCATGTCCCCAGCGGCAGCCTCCCCGCCCGACCCCCTCGACCCTGGGCATGCAGTCCCCTGCTGCCCCCTCCCAGCCGCTCACGCCCCTGCAGCATCAGCAACCGGGGACCCCCAGCCAGACGCAGCCCAGCTCAGTGCAGCCCCCCAGCACACCGGTAAAATACCTGCTTAGGATCCACAACACTCTTATAGGGAGTTATCCTGACCTGGTGAACTGACGAGCATAACTCATGGCTAGTTATATTCTTTCACTTGGGCCCAGAGTATTTCCGGCTTAGGTCATGTAGTCAGGAAATAAATAGCACCTCAGTGCTGTCATGCAGCTTTTCCACATTTAAAAAGGTCTCTTGAAGGAACAGCATGATTGGAGTGATACTAAAGCTTGATTAACAATATGGTGTTTCACATGCCAGCTCTTAATGACTTGTTGTTGTGCCAGTCAACAGCCAGCACCCAGCCTTTGCTTTGAAGGGTTATTCTCAAATGTTTCCCCTCTAGCTGTCCCAGGCGCCAGCCAGTATAGATAACCGCATGCCCACCCCAGGCTCGGTGGCAGAGGTCCATTCCCAACAGGCCCCACCAGACAATGCCCAAACGGAGCACAAAGCCGAGCTCAAAGAGGAGGAGGACGATGAGGACGACGACTGTGGCTCGGGGAAAAAGCAGCCCAGCGACTTCAAAATGGAGGTGAGGATCAATATTGACTACAAGACACTTGATCAACCAGAGCTTTCTATTTATATGTACATTATGAATGCAAGTGCTCTTGGATGGAAATATGAAAATTCATATCAACTCATCTTGTTATCTGGTACAGTGGCCATGTTGCCCTCCATCTTTCAAAACGTAGTGACCTACAGAATTATCTAAGTGCACCCTCTAAATGTAGCTGTGCCCCATAGCAGGACGAAGACCAAAAAGACACCAAACCCTCACGGTCAACGAGGAGGAGCCAGACGGGGCGGAACCTAAGCAGGAGCCAATGGAGACAAAGGAGGAGAAGAAGCCGGAGATTAAGAATGAACCCAAAGAGGAGGAGGAGGGCGGGGTCAACGGCACTTCAGCGTCCACCTCCCCCCCACCCAGAACCGCAAAAAAGTGAGGACCTGGTTTCTATAAAACTAGCCGGGGCCAGTAGTTTATCCAATGACTAGTAGTTTTTCCTCAGTTGGTCCTATCTTATTGCAGCTCTTTCCTCAGTTCTGTCAGTCCTCACCTTTACCCTGTTTAGTTTATTAGGATCCCCATTAGCTTTTATTTATTTATTTATTTTACCTTTATTTTACTAGTGAAGTCAGTTAAGAACAAATTCTTATTTTCAATGACGGCCTAGGAACAATGGGTTAACTGCCTGTTCAGGGGCAGAACGACAGATTTGTACCTTGTCAGCTTGGGGATTTGAACTTGCAACCTTTCAGTTACTAGTCCAATGCTCTAACCACTAGGCTACCCTGCCGCTACTTCAAATGCAGCATCTCCTCTTCCTGGGGTCCACGTGAAACGTACAAATACATGACAAAATACAGAACCGTAATAGACTAGAACAACCGAAGGAATTACAAAAATAAGAGTTTGATATTGGAAAGATGCCAAGAGACAACACATACTATTTAAACACTATATTCTTATATCCACTTAAATGAGCTCTTTAGAGGAGAGGTGCTGTGATTCAATATGTTATGTTTGTAAAGCTAAGAGAGTAACCTCTGGCAGAGCATTCCTCTATGAGATGGCTCTATGCATAACTGAGCGATGCATTCAATCTGTTTTTGGTTTGGGTGCTGTGAAGAAACCCATGGTGGTATGTCTGTTTTGTAGTGTATGCAATAGATTATACTAGTGGTTAGGCATTTTCAACACGTTTCTTAAAAAGACTAGAAGATAATTAGTACATTTCTCCTGAAACATGAGACAATCATGCATGTTGTTGATATTTGTTCTGTGTATGCTGCTCTGAGCCAGCTGCAGCTTTGTCAGGTCTTTCTTTGCTGCACTGGACCGTACTACCGGACAGTAATCAAGATGAGACCAGAGCCTGAACAACTAGGACAGTTGACCTTTGTGTCAAAAACACAGAGCATCCTTTTTACAACACATACCTCTCTCCCCATCTTCACAATAACTCTGTCAATATGACTTGACCATGATAACTGACCCTGTGAAGACACTGACGCGTTCTGAATGTCAGATAGAAATAGAAGTCTTCACGATGTCCCTTTTCCACATGACAGATTATACTTTTTCTTCTTCATGATAGATTTCTATGATGTTGTACATAATTCATTTGAATAGAGCCCTGACCGCTCTGTCCTTACTGCAGTCTTTAAGCCAGAGGAGCTGCGCCAGGCCCTGATGCCCACACTAGAGGCCCTCTACAGACAGGACCCAGAGTCTCTGCCCTTCAGACAGCCTGTCGACCCCATGCTGCTGGGCATCCCCGTGAGTACACACATACTCATGTACATACACTTAGATAGTCGTACACCCTGAGAGTCACTCTCTTGATTGGTTATGCCTAGTCATGTATTGATACGAAAACAAATGAACTCGTTACTCCGTTCTATACAGATTTCATAGATACAGCCGAGGCTCAATAAGGATTAAGGATCTCTCTCATAACCATATCATTCTGGTCAGAGCTATCAGTGAAGCTCTCACAATATCAGTGAAGCTCTCCTCTCAGCCACATTTCATTGATTGTCCTGAAGCTTGATAGCTCACAATAATGATAAGGCACTCTCAACTCGGTACCACTTAACTCTCTTCTTACCATTCCCTCCCCCCTTCAGGACTACTTTGACATAGTGAAGAAACCTATGGACCTGTCCACTATAAAGCGTAAGCTGGACACGGGTCAGTACCAGGAACCCTGGCAGTATGTGGAAGACATCTGGGTCATGTTCAACAACGCCTGGATCTACAACAACCGCAAGACGTCCCGCGTCTAGCAAGTACTGCTCCAAGCTGGCCGAGGTGTTTGAGCTGGAGATAGACCCCGTCATGGTCAGCCTGGGCTACTGCTGTGGCAGGAAGGTGAGATGATGGGAGGAGAGATGGAGAGATGTTAGTGGAGGAAAGGGAAGGAGTAGAGTGGGAGGTTAGTGGTGTTTGAGCTGGAGATAGACCCTGTCATGGTCAGCCTGGGCTACTGCTGTGGCAGGAAGGCGAGACTGAGGGAGTGGAGGAAGAGATGGAGGGAAGGTGGAAGGGAGACTACAAGTTTTGTGATCTGGAGAAACTCTCAGCTCTAATTGTAGGTTATCGTTAGGGCCAGGAGAAACTCTCAGCTCGAATTGTAGTTTATCGTTAGGGCCAGGAGAAACTCTCAGCTCTAATTGTAGTTTATCGTTAGGGCCAGGAGAAACTCTCAGCTCGAATTGTAGTTTATCGTTAGGGCCAGGAGAAACTCTCAGCTCTAATTGTATGTTATCGTTAGGGCCAGGAGAAACTCTCAGCTCGAATTGTAGGTTACCGTAGGGCCAGGAGGCTCGAATTGTATGTTATCGTTAGGGCCAGGAGAAACTCTCAGCTCTAACTGTAGGTTAGCTCTAACTGTAGGTTATCGTTAGGGCCAGGAGAAACTCTCAGCTCAAATTGTAGGTTATCGTGAGGGCCAGGAGTTACCTAAATAGGAAGAACTTGTGTCCCTTGATATACGGGCTTGTTAGCCAGGTTTGGGCTATTGACACCCTCAAGGTGGGAAACCATGGCACATTGCTGCTGATGACCCACAGTGCATTCGGAAAGTTTTCAGACCCCTTTTCCACATTTGAGATGTTTCTACAACTTGATTGGAGTCCACCTGTGGTAAATTCAATTGATTGGACATGATTTAGAAAGGCATATATAAGGTCCCACAGTTGACAGTGCATGTCAGAGCAAAAACCAAGCCATAAGGTCGAAGGAATTGTCCGTAGAGCTCTGAGACAGGATTGTGTCGAGGCACAAATCTGGGGAAGGGTACCAAAACAATTCAGTGGCCTCCATCATTCTTAAATGGAAGAAGTTTGGAACCACCAAGACTCTTCCTAGAGCTGGCCGCTCAGCCAAACTGAGCAATCGGGGAAGAAGGGCCTTTGAGGGACGTAACCAAGAACCCGATGGTCACTCTGACAGTTCCTCTGGATATTGGATATTTAAATTCAAAATAATAATAATTAGCCATAATTAATAATAATAATAATAATTAGCCAGAAGAAAGCCCTTCTTACATCAGCTGATGTCACAACGTGCTGTACAGAAACCCAACCTAAAACCCCAAACAGCAAGCAATGCAGGTGTAGAAGCACGGTGGCTAGGAAAAACTCCTGGAAAGGCTAGAACCTAGGAAGAAACCTAGAGAGGAACCAGGCTATGTGGGGTGACCAGTCCTCTTCTGGCTGGGCCGGGGGTAGATTATAACAGAACATGGCCAAGATGTTCAAATGTTCATAGATGACCAGCAGGGTCAAATAATAGTAATCACAGTGGTTGTAGACGATGCAACAGGTCAGCACCTCAGGAGTAAATGTCAGTTGGTTTTTCATAGCCGATCATTCAGAGTATCTGCTGTCTCTAGAGAGTTGAAAACAGCAGGTCCGGGACAAGGTAGCACTTCCGGTGAACAGATCAGGGTTCCATAGCCGCAGGCAGCACAGTTGAAACTGAGCAGCAGCAAGGACTACCTGATGCCAGGTAGTCCTGAGGCATGGTCCTAGGGCTCAGAGAGGAGAAATACTCCAGACATAAGACTGACCCTAGCCCCCCGACACAACCTAATGCAGCATAAATACTGGAGGCTGAGACTGGAGGGGTCGGGAAACAATGTGGGCCCGTCCGACGATACCCCCGGACAGAACCTTCCAGAAGGGCAACAATCTCTGCAGCACTCCACCAATCAGGCCTTTATGGTAGAGTGGCCAAACGGAAGCCACTCCTCAGAAAAAAGCACACCACAGCTCGGAGTTGGCCAAAAGGCCTCCCAGACCATGAGAAGCAAGATTCTTTGGTCTGATGAAAGCAAGATTGAATGGTCCGATGAAACTAAGATTGAACTCTTTGGCCTGAATGCCAAGTGTCACATCTGGAGGAAACCTGGCACCATCCCTACAGTGAAGCATGGTGGTGGCTGCATCATGCAGTGGGAGTTTTTTTTTTTTTTCAGCGGCAGGGACTGGGAGACTTGTCAGGATCGAGGCAAAGATGTACGGAGCAAAGTACAGAGAGATCCTTGATGAAAACCTGCTCCAGAGAGCTCAGGAGCTCAGAGTGGGGTTCCAACAGGACAATGACCTTAAGCACACAGCCAAGACCACGCAGGAGTGGCTTCAGGACAAGTCTCAGAATGTCCTTGAGTGGCCCAGCCAGAGCCCGGATTTCAACCTGATTGAACATCTCTGCAGAGACCTGAAAATAGCTGTGCAGCGACGCACCCCATCCAACCTGACAGAGCTTGAGAGGATCTGCAGAGAAGAATGGGAGAAACTCGCAAATATAGGTGTGCCAAGCTTGTAGCGTCAACTAAGACTGAAGGCTGTAATCGCTGCCACAGGTGCTTCTACAAAGTAAAGGGTCTGAATATTTTTGTAAATGTGATATTTTTTTGCAAGAATGTCTGAACCTGTTTTTGCTTTGTCGTTATGGGGTAGTGTGTGTCGATTGATGAGGGGGAACAACGATCTATTTTAGAATAAGACTGTAACATAACAATGTGGGTAAAGTCAAGGGGTCTGAATATTTTACGAATGCACTGTTCTGTCATTTACGAGGATACAATGCCCTGCCATTCTTATCCAGTTTTACTGGTCACATTCACATTTAGCGGATGCTTGTGTTCCTAGCGCCAACAATGCAGTAGTATCTAACTATACACACAATCTAAAAGTAAAATAATGGAATTAAGAAATATATGAATATTAGAGCAATGTTGGAGTGCCATTGACTAAATACAGTAGAATAGAATACAGTACATACTGCTTTTCTCCTCTCATATGTATGTAATCATTATTTGAACTTGATTGAAGTGACTAGTGTTCCATTATTAAAGTGGCCAGTGATTCCAAGTCTATGTATATAGGGCAGCAGCCTCTAAGGTGCAGGGTTGAGTGACCGGGTGGAAGTCGGTTAGTGATGGCTATTTAAGTCTGAAATGACACGACAAGAAACATCCCTAACTAACCCTCCAGACATGCATAACCATGTGCTGCTGTGTTTACTGTGTGACAGACAGCCACCTGTATGACCCCATGGCTAGATGGTCCTTACAAAGATTGAAACACTTGACTTAACATGATGAGCCTTTTGACTTCCTGTCGTACTTGTGACACTGAGTGTGCTTCCCAAATGGCACTCTATTCCCTACGTAGTGCACTATGCCCCATGGGCCCTGGTAAAAAAAAAATAGTATACTACATAAGGAATAGAGTGCCCTTTGGGATGTAAGCCTGAGACTATTACGTACCAGTGAAAGGGGAACTTTCAGAGGAACACTAGGTTTTAATTTGGGAGAATCTGTGGACAGGACTGACCTGGCTGAATGCTAGACTGTGTAGAAGTGGATTCACTCACCCTTTCTCCCTGTGTGCCTCCACAGTTTGAGTTCTCACCCCAGACCCTCTGCTGCTATGGCAAGCAGCTGTGCACCATCTCCAGAGACGGAACCTACTTCAGCTACCAGAACAGGTAAGTCCACACTCCGGGTGGGGGAGGGGGGGGGGGGTGTAAGTAGGCAGGGCAGGTGAAGGAAAGGGGGAGATGGAGAGAGAAGGGGGATAGGATTGTGCTCTCACAGTACATTGTAATGTTAGTTCAGGGACATGAGAAACAATGAATAATGATGATGAGTATTCTAAGATGGAATTTCACCAGAGGGATGGTGCGTACTAGATACTGGAAGGGTTACATGTTAAAAGGAGTGTAGCCTACATTGACAGGATCTTCAGGTTTCCCTTCAAGCCCGATGTGCTGCAATATCAGCACCACTGCTCCCCCTGCTGTTCACAAATTGCCATTGCACTTCAGCAGCTCCAAATATTGCATCCATTCGGATGCATTGCAGTTGCATGTAGTTGAGTTCATCTAAACTCAGCGCAGTGAAGATCGTTAGGGCCACTACTCTATCCCTTCTGGAAGCACATTGATGCATTTTACACTAGTTTTTTTACCCACATTTTTAAAAGTAATTTCAACAAAAATTGTTATGAAAAGTTCCAAAGACAAGCAGAGGTGATCCATATGTCTGTGTTCTGGGTGCACCCCTCTCCCCTACATCACCAGGGCTGGCATTCACTCCAACAGTCTCCCAACTGACATGATCATATCAATCATATCATATGCCTGCTCATTACTAAAGCTTTACGTGGAGAAGTAGTGGAACTTAGTAGTTCAGCCAAGTGGTTATACTTAGTAGTATGGATATTCAAATGTACTAATGATTTACTTTTCTTATATTAACTTTCATGCTCCTCCCATCAACATGGTTAGCGTTCCTGTGTCATTTCAGTATGCTTGTATGAGATGTGTGAATGACTGTCATGACCATTCTCATGGTGACTAACCTGTGTTCTACCTTCACTCTGCCCTGTCCTCTTGTCTCTGTCCTGTCTTTCTGTCCTCTGTCTTTCTGTCCTCTGTCTTTCTGTCCTCTGTCTTTCTGTCCTCTGTCTTTCTGCCCTCTTGTCTCTGTCCTCTTGTCTCTGTCCTCTTGTCTCTGTCCTCTTGTCTCTGTCCTCCTGTCCTCTTGTCTCTGTCCTCTGTCTGTGTTATGCTTTGCCATTCTGCCACCCGTTGTGCCATTCTGCCAACCATTTCCGCCACCCATTCTGCCACACGTGTGCCGGCTTGCCAACTTTCCCTGTGCTTCTGCTACTGTGTGCCCGCTCTAGCTCACCCAAATATGGCCTTGTTGCCGACAGGTATCACTTCTGTGAGAAGTGCTTCAACGAGATCCAGGGCAATAGCGTCACCCTGGGAGACGACCCGGCACAGCCACAGACGTAAGTTCGTGGTGGAATCTGTGGTAACGTTGTCATGTCAATACATTGAAAAAACACTGGGAAACAATGCTCTGTTTGATTTGGATTAGTTCCGTAGTTTTTAGATTTTTTACCATATTCTGGAGCGAATCCTAACTTTCACTTAACTTGAATTTTCATCAATTTATTTTTTTTTTATTTTACTAGGCAAGTCAGTTCAGAACAAATTCTTATTTTCAATGACGGCCTAGGAACAGTGGGTTAACTGCCTGTTCAGGGGCAGAACGGCAGATTTGTACCTCGTCAGCTCGGGGATATGAACTTGCAACCTTTCGGTTACTAGTCCAACGCTCTAACCACTAGGCTACCCTGCCGCCCCAATACATGACTAAGTGAATATTTTGTTAGTGGAAGTAACCGCCCTTATGTCTCCACTGATTCCATCTTTCCTTAGTGGATCTCCTTCGTCCATGATTATAAATACTGGTCCAGAAGTGGTAGGCTTAGCTAATTATAGTCCAAGCTTATGAACAAAGGGAATCTGTATTCATATGAGTGGGCTGCGTGTTTGGGGCGTTGGCTGTGGAGTATCACAACTGATTCTAACTGGTCATCCGTGGTCCCTCTGTCCTCCAGTATGATATCTAAAGACCAGTTTGAAAAGAAGAAAAATGACATGTTGGATCCAGAACCGTGAGTATTGGTGAACCTTACCGTCTCAAACTGTTTACATTTGATTGGGTTTTAGCCTTTCATTCTGCTTTAAAGCTTCTAAATTCCGTTGCCGATGAGCCAGCATGCATCACAGCATGCATCACAGCATGCATCACAGCATGCATCACAGCATGCATCACAGCATGCATCACAGTACCACAATGTACATGCATCACAGCATGCATCACAGCATGCATCACAGTATGCATCACAGTATGCATCACAGTATGCATCACAGTATGCAATCTGTACAGTATGCATCACAGTATGCATCACAGTATGCATCACAGTATGCATCACAGTATGTACCACAATCTGTACAGTATGCACCACAGTATGCATCACAGTATGTACCACAATCTGTACAGTATGCATCACAGTATGCATCACAGTACAGTATGCATCACAGCATGCATCACATCATGCATCTGTACAGTATGCACCACAGTATGTACCACAATCTGTACAGTATGCATCACAGTATGCACCACAGTATGCATCACAGTATGTACCACAATCTGTACAGTATGCACCACAGTATGCATCACAGTATGTACCACAATCTGTACAGTATGCATCACAGTATGCATCACAGTATGTATCTGTACAGTATGCATCACAGTATGCATCACAGTATGTACCACAATCTGTACAGTATGCATCACAGTATGTACCACAATCTGTACAGTATGCATCACAGTATGCATCACAGTATGTACCACAATCTGTACAGTATGCATCACAGTATGCATCACAGTATGTACCACAATCTGTACAGTATGCACCACAGTATGCACCACAGTATGTACCACAATCTGTACAGTATGTACCACAATCTGTACAGTATGCACCACAGTATGCATCACAGTATGTACCACAATCTGTACAGTATGCATCACAGTATGCATCACAGTATGCACCACAATCACAGTATGCACCACAGTATGCATCACAGTATGCATATGCATCACAGTATGTACCACATCTGTACAGTATGCACCACAGTATGCATCACAGTATGTACAGTATGCACATATGTACAGTATGCATCACAGTATGTACAGTACCACAATCTGTACAGTATGCATCACAGTATGCATCACAGTATGCATCACAGTATGCATCACAGTATGTACACAATATGCACCACAGTATGTACAGTATGCACCACATATGTACAGTATGCACCACAGTATGCATCACAGTATGCACCACAGTATGTACAGTATGCATCACAGTATGTACAGTATGCACCAATATGTACAGTATGCACCACAGTATGTACAGTATGCATCACAGTATGTACAGTATGCATCACAGTATGCATCACAGTATGCATCACAGTATGCTGTACAGTATGCATCACAGTATGCATCACAGTATGCATCACAGTATGCATCACAGTATGCATCACAGTATGCATCACAGTATGCATCACAGTATGTACAGTATGCATCACAGTATGCATCACAGTACTGGCTTTATTTGTACCATTTAAAAACACTAATCAGCCACACAAGTGGATACACTGCATTTAAAATACCGGAGGATGTAAGTATTGTCCTGAGCTGAGAGATCTGTCAAAAAAAGAAATGAAAATGAATAACCATTGATGGTGAATAGTGTATGAGCCTTGTCTCTTGCACCTGTCCCTCGCTTTTTCCATTCGATCACGGAGCGTGAGATGACCGCCCCAAGTACATGGGCAATGGTGGCTGCAAAAGTGTTTTGAATTAGGTGACAATTCTAACTGATATTTTACGTAACTAGATTCATTACTATCAGTCACTGACATTTACCACTACATTTTTAAAGGGTCTATACCAAGGTTCGGGGTCAATTCCATTTCAACTGCAAATTTTAATGAATTGAAGTCACTTCCTGAATTGACCCCAAACTCTTGTACATAGTTATTCAACGCATTAGTATTTTGTCTCACGCCCATATGTCAGTCAACTGTTGTATCTATTGCCCACTGCAGTATCTGTGAACAAGCAAGTCTCTTCTTGGAGACCGAGGTGTTGGTGTACCTTCTCTGACCAGCCTTCTCTCTCTCCTCACACAGGTTTGTTGAATGTAAAGACTGTGGACGGAAGATGCACCAGATCTGTGTGCTGCATTATGATGTCATCTGGCCATCGGGGTAAGCCTCATGTACCCTGAACAGACGAACGGCCCCGTGTGTCTCCTGATCACTGTTTCTGACTGCCGATTTGACACTTCCACTTTCCCTCAGCTTCATTTGCGACATCTGTCTGAAGAAGTCCGGCAAGACGAGGAAAGAGAACAAGTTCGCTGCCAAAAGTAAGTTTGAGATTGTGTTGAATAATTGTGGCGATCCGAGTGGTCCGATCTGTATAACCTGTAGGACAACTGAAGTATTTGATGGTATCTGTCTCGCAGGGCTACAGACGACGAGGTTGGGCATGTACATCGAGGACCGGGTGAATAAGTACTTGAAGAGGCAGAACCACCCTGAGGCCGGGAGGTGTTTGTACGGGTGGTGGCTAGCTCCGACAAAAATGTTGAAATCAAACCTGGCATGAAATCTAGGTAAGGAAGGACTGCAGCTGCTCCAACAGTGAAATGGCCCCTTATCAATACTTTTAAACCAGTTTATTGAACATGTTGAGAAAGCTGTTCATTGAGGATTATTCTAATAAAGTTGTCTTCCAAGAGTTGCTCCAATATGTTTTTCATCTTCAGTTTCGCTCCTTTGTTCATGCACCTTGGTTGGAAAGCGATGGCGGTAGTGTTCTTGATAGTGCTGAGGAGATTCTGTGGCAGAAGGCGTCTACACCGTTAATGATGAGTGACGTTCCATGTGGTTGTGGATGTGGAGATTTCTCCCTTACTAGTAAAAGCACTATATAAATGTTATTTCACTAATTAATTGATTAACTGTGTTTGTCTCCCCAGGTTTGTGGACTCGGGTGAAATGCAGGAGACCTTCCCTTACAGAACCAAAGCACTTTTTGCATTTGAGGAGATTGACGGTGTGGACGTGTGTTTCTTCGGTATGCATGTCCAGGAGCAATGTTCCGAGTGCGCCTTCCCCAACACCAGGTAAACACTTTATAACGTAGTAATAACACAACATAATACACTTCTTTAACAGTAATACACTTCAGAACGAGGATGATGATAATATCCCAAAAAAAGAAAACACCAGGTAACTGGGGGGTCAGAAATGGAATAAGTAAGTCAGTATCTGGTGTGGCCACCAGCTGCATTCCAGCACTGCAGTGCATCTCCTCCTCATGGACTGCACCAGATTTGCCAGTTATTGCTGTGAGATGTTACCGCACTCTTCCACCAAGGCACCTGCAAGTTCCCGGACATTTCTGGGGGGAATGTCCCTAGCCCTCAACCTCCGATCCAACAGGTCCCAGACGTGCTCAATGGGATTGCGATCCGGGCTCTTTGCTGGCCACGGCAGAACACTGACATTTCTGTCTTGCAGGAAATCACACACAGAACGATCAGTATGGCTGGTGGCATTGTCATGCTGGAGGGTCATGTCAGGATGAGCCTGCAGGAAGGGTACCACATGAGGGAGGAGGATGTCTTCCCTGTAACGCACAGCGTTGTGATTGCCTGCAATGACAACAATCTCAGTCCGATGACGCCGTGACACATCGCCCCAGACCATGACGGACCCTCCACCTCCAAATCGATCCGGGTCCAGAGTACATTCCTTTGACAATAAACGCAAATCTGACCATCACCCCTGGTGTAACAGACACTGTCGCTGTCTGGTCCAGCGACGGTGGGTTTGTGCCCATAGACGACGTTGTTGCCGGTGATGTCTGGTGAGGACCTGCCTTACAACAGGCCTACAAGCCCTCAGTCCAGCCTCTCTCAGCCTATTGCGGACAGTCAGAGCACTGATGGCGGGATTGTGCGTTCCTGGTATAACTCAGGCAGTTGCTGTTGCCATCCTGTACCTGTCCCGCAGGTGTGATGTTCGGATGTACCGATCCTGTGCAGGTGTTGCACGTGGTCTGCCACTGCGAGGATGATCAGCTGTCTGTCCTGTCTCCCCTGTTGCGCTGTCTTAGGCCTGACAGTACAGACATTGCAATTTATTTCCCAGGCCACATCTGCTATCCTCATGCCTCCTTGCAGGATGCCTAAGGCACGTTAACGCAGATGGCAGGAACCTGGGCATCTTTCTTTTGGTGTTTTCAGTCAGTAGAAAGGCCTCTTTAGTGTCCTAAGTTTTTCATAACTGTGACCTTAATTGCCTACCGTCTGTAAGCTGTTAGTGTCTTAATAACGACGGTCCACAGGTGCATGTTCATTAATTGTTTATGGTTCATTGAACAAGCAATGAAAACAGTGTTTAAACCCTTTACAATAAAGATCTGTGAAGTTATTTGTATTTTACTAAGTATCTTTGAAAAGGCAGGTACCTGATAAAAGGACGTCTCTGCTGAGTTTATGTAGTATTATTTTAAAAGTAGCGTAATGACCTCTTCTGAACAGTAGCCTACATACTGGACTATTGGAAGACTTAAGAGTGGAAGGCATGAGATTCTATGCAAGGTGGGCCAGCTTAGTGAGAAAACACCTAGTTAACCAGCTTAGCTATAGTTACTTAGTGTAGAATAAAAAAGTTAAGTTGTTGAAGTGTTTCCATTACCCATTTAGGCAGAATTGTGCATTAGGCCGAATAAATTGTTGACAGCATGAAGCCTGATGCCCTCCCACATGTTTCATGTCTCAGCTAGCCCTCAAAACCCAGCATGGATAGAATCAATGGTGGCAAATATTGGCCATATTCTAATAATTCTCGTACTTAACGTATCACCAGGGGAAACTTGGACTCCTGTACATCTGAAATAGTGGATGGTGAAACTTGCTAGCCAACCAGAAAAGCAATTCGGCCCTATAGTTGTCCAGTTACAGGCCTGGACCCAGGTTAGCTATAGTTGTCAGTGTGTAAGGTCAGCTGCCTAACAGGTCTCGTTAACCAGGTTAGCTATAGTTGTCAGTGTAACAGGCCTCGTTAACCAGGTCAGCTGTAGTTGTCAGTGTAAC